>NW_027097067.1:0-120000 GCF_019320115.1 Miscanthus floridulus | reverse complement strand
ATTCTCCATGGTATGGTTTGACTTAGGATGGAGCTGGCAGGGCCCTTTCAATGCTTTGGCGTAGTCGTCTTTGTAGTTACGATGTCCGCCACCCTTTTTAACAGTGTTGACCTCGCCGTCGTCTTCCCGAGCATGCTTGCTCCTGTAATCGTCACGGAGGTTATGCCACTGATTACATTGGTCACGTTGGTCGTGGGAGTCGTTGCGCTGGTTGCGGCGGTCAAAATTGTTGTTCCGACCATAGTTGCCACGGTATTCGTTGTGGTGTGGGGGGTGGTCGGAGCGTGGAACCCTTGCTGCTTCTTCAATAATTATCTTTTTAGCGTCGTCGGCGTCCACATATTTCTTAGCGGTGGCCAGGAGCGCTATGACTGATTTAGGTCTCTTATGGAGGAGCTTGTCCCTTAGGGCGTTGTGGAAGCGAAGGCCAGTGATGAAAGCCTCGATTGCCTCGTTGTCGGAGATTGATGGGACCTTGATGCGCATCTCTGAGAAACGCCGGACGTACTCGCATAGTGGCTTATCTTTTCGATCTCGAATCCGTTGTAGATCGTATTTGTTGCCTGGTTGTTCACAAGTAGCAATGAAGTTGTCGATGAAGGCTTGCTTGAGCTCCTGCCAAGAGTCAAAGTAGTTCACCGGCAAGCTGACCTAGCCATTGGTGACCTGCATGGCCAACAATGACTGGGAAATAGTTAGACATGACTGTGCTCATCAGCCATGGCTTGATCTGCACACTAGTTTCATAGAGCAGGACCTATAATTCGGGGTTTTCCTTGCTATCGTACTTCTAAAGTTTCTCGAGCCTTGAAATTCTTGGGCCATATGACTTGACGAAGGTGTGGAAGTAAACTGCTTCAAACCCGGTGGGCCATGGCAGTGTCATATTCCATACGGCGATAACTTTCATAGGATGCTCGATCGTTGGCTCTCTGGTTGATGCGAGCATGCAGATTGCGTCCACCGAGGTAATGGCGGAGATCGTTATTGCCATCGCGGCGATCTCGATTGCCATCTAGATTAGCCCTGTGACTGTGGTTATCGCGGCGATTGTCGTGGTTGTCTCGGCGGTTATCGCCCCTGGACGTCGTGGCGATTGTTGTCCCGACTGGCGATTATCATCCTGGCCACCATCATGGCCACTTTTTCCGCCTTGACGGTTGTCTGATGGGTCGTTGTTGCGCGAGCCATGTTGGTTGAGTGGCTGTGAGCGACTTGGGTGCTGGCGGCTGTGGCTTGACTCGACTAAGACGGATGGAGCCCGGGCTTGATTTACAATCTCTGCGGTCTGGGCCATAGCAGCCGTCAGATAGGCTTGTATTTCATCACGAACTGCTTGGGTTTCCAGGGTGTTGGGTAGCCGTTGCATTGTTGCCATGGCGACGGCTATGTTGGCACTTGGAGTCCTGAAGACTTGTTTGTCCCCTACCCTGTCGAAAGCATCGTTGAGGTCACGTGGCTGGACCCTTATGTATCGTGCCTCCTGGTCTGCTTTGGCTTTGATTTGTCGGTGATGAAACCGGTCAATATTGCGTGCTTTGCGTGCAGTCCTTTCTTGTTTGTTTTGCCAACTGCTGGCGATTTGTCATTGCTGACAACATGGATCAAATCTCCTCATCTTGGTGGGAAAGACAGGAATTGTGAGAACCCCGGGGCATGGTCGAGGATATCTAGATCATATTTGACGCCTTCATCTTCGTGATGCTGAAGCTCGGTGTGAATAGATGCATTAGATGCGATGCCAGATGAGGAGCTGGAGTCACCCTCTTGGACTGTGGATGGATCCTTCTTGATAATCTTCAATCCGGATCATATTAACGAAGTTGTGTGGCTTTGGCCAAGGTCGGTGCATAAAACATAGATCCAAGCGGCGTTGTAGGTCATATGTGTAGCTAGAGGCAGCGTTTCGTAGGCCGTAGGGCTGGACCTGGTGGTTCTCCATTGAGGCTTCGTACTCGGAGAGTCGGAGACCCGTCGTGAAGGCTGGCTGGCGATGAGCGGAGCGTCCTTTAGGAGTAGATATGACCACGAGATCTGTACCAAGTCGTACAGGACGACTGGTCCGAGCTGGTCAGGTAGATCTGTTGTGGGGAGCGGTTACCTGCTCATTAGGTTGACTTTGAATCTTACTTACTAGAGCTAGGGTTTCAGCGAGTTCGGTGCCGACCCGATCGATGGAGTCGAGCAGGTCGATGTTGTCGACCTGCTTCCCTTTGTAGCGGGGAAGCGGAGGACGGGTTGTCAGCGTGGCTGAAGATGATGTAGGCGTGGTCGGAGCTAGATGTACCATGGTCGGAGCTAGGTCCATCGTGGTTGGAGCCATATCCGTCGTGGTCGGAGCCGTATCTGCCGTGGTCGGAGCCATAGCCGATGCAGGTGAAGCAGTGGTCAGCACAGACTGAATCCATGCCTCCTCCAGGTCATGGCGATGAAATTGTCAGAGCCGGTGGTCTAGGTGATCTGGCCAACGGTGAACGTGTGGCCGTTCGGTGTAGCCATGGAGCCGGAGATGATGACCATCATGTTTGCTTGGAGAGCAGTACGCACACCCCCTACCTGGCGCGCCACTATCAATGAAATATTGTTGGCAGTCTACCTAGGGGTATGCCCAAGGTAGTAGATTGTCGGTAGACAGATGCGCAAGCCTCAAACAAGATGGTGACGCAAGATAGACATGAGGTTTTATCCAGGTTCGGCCACCAAGAAGGCGTAATACCTACGTCCTGCGTCTGATTGTATTGCTGTATGTCAATGAGAGATGTTTTTCAGAGGGGTCCCCTGCCCGCCTTATATAGTCCGGAGGGTAGGATTATAGATCTGGAAACTAATCCTAGCCAGTTACAATTGCCATATGTGGCTAGATAAGGATTCCTATTCTATCCGACCAGGATCTTGCTTCATCGCCAAATCTGCCTTGACTCCTTGCGCGGGACTCCAATCAGGTTGGCCGGGCCACGCGTCGTCTTTTGGTGGACCGGACCCACTGATCCGGGCCGGCCCAAGCCTAGCCATAAGGGTATAGGGGTTAATACCCCCACAAAGCCCCACCTTGAGCCCTGGACGCCTTCGCCATGCACCCACAAATCCGCTGAAGCCATTGTCTGCCCAGTCGAGCCACCGGAGAGCCTGCAAATGCGACCTCGCCACCGGCGAGCACTGCCGAGCCACCGTTCGCCGTGGCCAGCGCCATGGTGAGCCCCGGCCGCCACCTAGACCCCACCATCACAGTCGCCATAGCGTGGGGAAGCCTTTCCCCTCCCCAATTAGACACCAACACTGCCACGGAGGCTCACCAGCGAGCTCACCGCCGGTAGGAGCACCGCCGCAGGAGAAACAGGGGGAACACCCCCCTCGCTGGCCACCCGTGCATGAACCCGGTGCACGTGAACCACATACAGAGAAGAGAGGGGTGGACGCAGCTCACTAGAAGAAGACACGGTCCATTGTAGACCGGCGCATCTGTCCACCATGGACCGTGAGCCATGGACCATGGCCTAGTGGAGGCCCATGGCCGTGATGTGGCTACGTCACAGCATGCCACGTGTCTGGCCCAGCCCAGACCAGCCCAACCCGAAGCCCGTTTGAGACCCGACCGTATTGACCATTGACTGGTGAATGTTGACCATTGACCTGGCCCCACATGTCAGTGACACGGACACTCTGGACCCACACGTCAGGCGCTGACATCATGCTGACGTCACATGAGACCCACATGTCAGAAGCCCACGCAGCTAGGGTGACGTCTTGCTGATGTCACTGATGACATCAGCAGCTGACATCAGCAGCCCAGGCCCACATGTTAGGTACCCTGACCGATGACCATTGACCATTGACCGTTGACCGTTTACCCACCGTTGACTGACGTTGACCTTGACCGGACCCACTTGTTAGTGACCCAATAGCCTCTGGCCCCACCGGTCGGAAATGACTGACGTTGATGATGTCATGCTGACATCAGCATGCCACGTGGACCAGTCGCTACGTGACATGTGTCAGCCTAGGATTAATTCAGCCTTTTTCCATTTTCAGAAATAGATTTAAACTTCAGAAATTCATAACTAATTCATATGACCTCAGAAAAATATAAAACTAGGACCAAAATTCATCTAAAATCGAGCTCTACACAATGAACCCATGTTTGAGTGCATTTGACTCTTTTGAATTTCTATTGCTTCTTTGTGCTATTCTATAGACGTTGCTAATGCGACTATAATGCGATCGTTGTAGACTCAGAGGGGAACCTGACGAACGAGGATCGTGAGTACCAGTGAGGAATACAGAGATGACTACACTGAAGGTGCCACATCCCACCCAATCTCATAGTACCTATTACGCATGGCTAATATAGAACTGCTATTGCTTTACTTTATTGTTATAATCACACTGTGATAGGACTTGCATGATAGTATGTTGTCTTGATGACCTTTACCTTGACGCAACCTTACCCCTGCTCACCCTGCTATAAGGTTAGACACACGCTTGCTACTATAATGCTTATTACTTCTACTACGCTTGTACTACATTGATGCGTGGTGGAAACTGGTGTTAATTGGGCCATGGGGAGAGTGCTGTGTATGTGACTTGGGTGCATGGAGGGTGAGGGTTGTGTTGACCAAGTTGGAGTATACGACGAGCCTAGGGCAAGTCTTGCCATGGGATGCTACCTAGGCACCCCAGGGAAATGGATACCTAGTGGTGGGTAAATGGGATCTGAGGTGGTCCTGGGTGTGAACCTGTGATGGGAGGAGCCCGGGATGGAGGTGCTGTGGTGGCATGGTAAACGGAAACCCTGATGGAGACATTCTAGCTTGGTCAACCCTAAGGACTTACTAGTACTCTAGATTCACCAGGGAAGCCTTACGTACCACTCGCTCTATATGGTGCGGGACGGCCGGACTACTTGGTAGGATATTGCCACTACTGCTAGGTTGATAGCGGATAGTGTAAGGAGGTATGGGGCAGTGGAGGATTTTCCCCACACCCTTCCGAGACTTCATGGAGACCTTGTAGGACCCTGGCTCATGACTCACAGTTTCAGCCACCCCAGACTAGACTTGGGGTGTACCTAGGCTGAATGGTAGAGTGGCATTATCCTAGGCTAGCAAGCGGCCAGGAATTAGCCTAGTTGACGACTGGTCAGTGAGGAAGGTGGATCTTGTGGTTATGTAAAACCTCTGCAGAGTGTATGGCTGATCGAATTGATACATGTGCCGACTTGTTGGCTATGGACCTTTCCTGGGTTTCGCTTAAACTAGATAGAGAGATGAGTCCTTCTTTTCTCCCCCCTGGAAGTGAGTGTTCGGTTCGTAGCTAGGGGCTACGGGCCTTAAGACAGTGCCGAGAGGGAGTTGGCCTGTCGACTGAGCGATGGTATGGTGATGGTGTGGAGATGGTGGTATGTCGATTCTCGGGATTGAAACCTGGCTCTGGAATGGGAATGGGTGGAATATGTGTGGGAATGGTGTTAAAACTTGACTATACTGTTATATACTTGATATGCTAAAATACATAGGAAACCCTAGCCTTATAGGTTCCTTTTGACTATATCCAACTTGCATCCAATTTCCACAAAGCAATGCTCATAGGGATGGGAGTGGCTAGTACAAATCGTACTAATAAATTTTGGCATACAGGTTCTGCTGAGGAGTATAGCTCCGAGGAGTTTGACGGATGAGGGGTTCGTGCCTACGCTCGAGTTTGGCGATCTTATCTTCAAGCTGTTCTGAATGAGTGCTACTTTTGATTCCAGCAATGCGGCGATGTAATAATTTATATAATTCTACACTATTTGTACTCTGATATTATCATTGTATGGATGTGATATTCGACTGGAATTTGGGTAATATGATCTACCACGGTCTTATTACACTTCAACTCTATGGATTTTCCCTTCGCAGAAATTGGGGCTGTTTCAACCTATAGTAACGGATGTGCGGTCACTGCACCATCTGCTCCCTATATGCCCATGGATCAGCACCCTGGTCCGCCGCGCCGCTCATCGGGACGGGATGGGAATTGATAGCTCGCTGACAATGCCAGGACATGGCATTGTTAGTGGACAAACGCTCAGTGCGGCCCTATCAGGGTCGGTAGACATACGCCAGACATAGGGCTATCCCTGCCACAACCTGCCATGTCAGTAGGGCCCGCATGGGGGAAAAGGAAGACCCAACAACCTTGAAGGACTCTCCGTTGCCTCTAGTTTTCTTCTTTTTTTCTCCCATTTGTAATCCCTGCTCTCCCTTAGCCTATAAAAGGGAAAGTAGGGCACCCCACTAACAGGATGGATTTCTATCATGTCACAACACATCACGCATCACATCACACATAACTGAGCAGCAACCAAGCTCTTAGCACCAATTCGATCTTTCTATCAGAGACTTGGGACCTCTCCCTCTCTCACGCATTTGTAACCCCTAATATGAACTTTTTAGTGCTAATAACACTGAGCAGCAGCCAAGCAACTGGACATAGGGACATTCTGCTTGAACTAGTATAAACATTGTGTCTTTTTAGCACACAATCCTGGGTCAGACGTGCAATAACACAAATTTACTCATTGGTGTTTACTTGAAACACCGATAGTTGGCATGCCAGGTATGGGACTTTCGCATGTCCCAACATTAACATCTAGCCACGGATGGCTGGTCACGACATCAGCTAGGTCTCGGGCATACACATGCACTTCAGGGACCTAGACTTTATCATCATAGTGGGAGGAGAGTTGGCATTGGTTCATGCCACCATCCAACCTCTCCCCTCCATCGGCCTTGACATAGTCGATGAGGTGGTTGAGGAGCTGTAGCTGCATGCACCAGGGGCCCGTGCCCCCAGAAATAACCAGCTCCTCAACTACGGGAGGCTTGAGCGCTAGCTCAACGTCTCCCTAGGACCCCAGCCATCCTGGGAGGACCTGCACCACCTCACCTTCTCTTACGCCAATGACATGGCGTGGCTCGCCAAAGGGGAACCCCTCTCTCTAGAACACCTCATCTGGAGTGCCCCGATAGTGCTCCCATTCGGTCTCCGTAACGCCACGGAGACCGTTAGCCACCTTGTGGCGCAACGCATGATTCCACCTCCAACGAACGACAAATTAATGGGGGTGATCGAGTACGTCGTGGAATCTTTCCATGACCTCCTCACAGAGGAGCCAGAGTCGCCCTCTGGCTCTAACTCCAGTAGGAGGAGTCATCACCCCTCTCATGAATGCTTCATGGTAGGTACCCCTAAGGGACACGTCGAAAACGTCCACAAGGAGGAGTCTACCCCAACAAATGACCTCGACAATGAGGTCGAGGGGGAAACAGCAGCCCTACCACGCATGCAGGTGGAGTAGCTAAAAGCCTGACACCAAGAGCTTGAGGAAGCGTGACTCCAACTCGAGCAGGAGCGCACGGAGCTTGATCGAGAGATCGAGCGCCATGGAGACGGTGGGCACGCATGTGCCATGGCCCACGACATGAACCAAAGGATCATTGCGGATGATGAAACCCTCCCTCGCTTCATCCGGACAAGCCAGAACATCGACACCATGATGGCCTTACTCCATGGTCTTCTAGAGGTCGCGACGCCCGAGGATCATTGGCCCTACTGCGAGATTTGCACGTTGCTCAAGTGTGCAGCGACACAGTAGGCCGAGAGCTCATTGTCTCGGTGACGTGAGTTCAACGCTAGCCAACGCACGCTCTCCGAGCATCTCGGCATGGATGCGTCGGTCCACCAGGCGCATAGGGCGGCAGGCAGCGCGCCGTGATCTCGGTGCATCAGCGTCTTGATCGCAACCAGGATGCATGTGACACCCTCGATGCTCGTAGGTGTACCCACGATGACCCAAAAGAGGGAGCTAGCCGTAGCTATCACCCTCGCCGTGGTGGATGCTACAACAACGGCAAGGACCGAAGCCCGAGCCTTGGCCTGCTGGGGCCTCAGGCCTTCGGTCGACACATCCTCAACGCTGCCTTCCTACAAAGGTACCGACCACCAACCAACATCCCAAAGTACTCTGGGGAAATGAACCCTAGACTATGGTTCAAGGATTATCGACCTACCTACCAAGCTAGTGGTGCGGATAATGATGATTTCATTATCCGCAACTTTCCATTGTTCTTGGCTGATTTGGCATGAACATGGTTGGAACACCTTCCATCCAACATAATTCAAAGTTGGGCGGACCTGAAGGAGATCTTTGTGGGAAACTTCCAGGGCACCTACAAGCGCCCTAGGAACCCATGTGACCTCAAGAACTACAAGCAGAAGGTCAGAGAAACCCTCTAGGGGTACATCTGATGCTTCTCTCGGCAATGCAACGAGCTACCTAATGTCACCGACACCGACATTATATGAGCTTTCTTGTCTAGGACCACCTGCGAGTCCCTAATTCACAAGCTGGGATGCATGGGGCCGCAAACCACTAAGGAACTCCTCAGCATCGCCACCAACAATGCCTCGGGTTAAAGTGGTTGGAGCGATCTTCGACTGCCTCAAGGGCAAGGCAAGGCAGGATGAGGACACCGGCAAAGGTGCCTCCAATCGTCCCGCCAAAAAGAAGAACAAGCAACAGCATGAGGGCTCGCTTGTGGCCACCGCTGACCGCAGGGGTGGTCGAAAGCCCATGGAGGGCACTCCGAACCACTTTGAAAAACTACTCGAGGGGCCATGCCCAAACCATGCCTTCCCCATCAAGCATCTGTACAAGGACTGCGCACTCATGAAGCGGTTCTTGTCCGGAGGCTCCAACAAAGGAGAGCATGGGAAGGACCCTGACCCTACCATGGATGAGACTGAGGGGAAGGACAGTGGCTTTCCCACACCGGATGGCTGCCTCATGATCTTCGGAGCATCGAAGGCCTACAACTCCAAGCGCTGCCAGAAGATCGTGCACCGTGAGGTCTATACGACTGAACCAGCCACACCTACCTTCCTCTAGTGGTCAGAGTCCGCTATAACCTACGATCGGACTGACCACCTAGAGAGCATCCCATAGCCAGGGAGATACCCGCTCATGGTCGACTTAATCATCGACACGAAGCAGCTCACCAAGGTACTAATGGGTGGAGGCAGCGGCCTCAACATCATGTACGCCGACCGAGATGCTCGACGTTACGAGCGTCGACCGAGCACGCATCCGGCCAATCGAAGCACCCTTTCATGGCATCATGCCTAGAAAGTAGGCCATGTCATTGGGGGTAGATCAACCTGCCCATCACCTTTGGGGGTCCATCCAACTACAGGACGAAGACCCTCGCTTTCGAAGTGGTGGGGTTCCACGGAACCTACCACACCATCCTGGGACGACCCTACTACGCAAAGTTCATGGCCGTCCCAAACTACACCTACCTTAAGCTAAAGATGCCGGGTCCAGGCGGGGTCATCACCATCGGCACCTCCTTTCAGCGCGCCTACGAGTGCGAAGTCGAGTGCTACAATCATGCTGCAGTGATCGTCGCCTCCATAGAGCTTGCGGCTCTCAGGAAGGAGGTCAACGAAGAAGCACCCAACCCCAAGCGGTCGATCGGGTCCTTCGAGCCAGTGGAGGGCTCCAAGGAGGTCCTCATAGACCTTGGGAGCACCGAGGGCAAAATGGTGCGCATTGGTACCACGCTTTCCTCCGAATAGGAAAGCATGCTCGTCGGCTTCCTCCACGCCAATAGAGACATCTTTGCGTGGAAACACTCGGACATGCCAAGCATTCCGAGGGAAGTCGCCGAGCACACCTTGAAAATCTGCCTAGGCTCCAAGCCAGCAAAACAATGCCTACGTCGCTTCGACAAGGGGAAACATAGGACCATTGGCAAGGAGATCGCAAAGCTTTTGGCGGCCAGATTCATCAAGGAAGTGTACCACCTAGATTGGTTAGCCAATCCTATTCTTGTACAAAAGAAGAGTGGGAAATGGAGGATGTGTGTTGACTACATGGGTCTTAACAAAGCGTGCCCAAAGGATCCATTTCCTTTGCCACACATAGACCAAATAGTTGACTCTACCTCGGGGTGCGAAACCCTCTACTTCCTTGATGCGTACTCCGGATACCATCAAATCACGATGAAAGAGTCTGACCAGCTCGCGACATCTTTCAACACCCCCTTCAGATCATTTTGCTATGACACCATGCCATTAGGTCTGAATGCTGGGGTTACATACCAGCATTGTATGCTTAAGTGTTTTAGTGACCTCATCTGGCGGACCATTGAGGCCTACGTTGACGACATCGTGGTCAAGTCCAATTGGGCTGACCACCTTGTTGCTGATCTTGAGCAGACCTTTGCAAAACTCTGAGCAAATGACATCAAACTCAATCCCGAGAAGTGTGTTTTTGGGGTCCTGAGGGGCATGCTGCTTGGTTTCATCATCTCTGAGCGTGGCATCAAAGCAAACTCAGGAGAAGATCTCAGCCATCACAAGGATGGGCCCAATTCAGAACATGAAGGGAGTACAACAAGTTGCAAGGTGCCTCGCCATGCTCAGCCGCTTCATCTCGTGCCTCAGTGAACGAGGTCTCCCCCTTTATCGACTTCTAAAGAAGGCCGACCACTTCGAATGGACATCCGAGGCCCAGTAGGCACTTGACATGGTCAAGCTGTTTGTTCCTCCTACCGATGAGGAACCACTTCTGTTCTACATTGTGGCTACCACACAAGTGGTCAGCACCGCCCTGGTAGTGGAGCGAGAAGAAGAGGGGCACGCCCTCAAAGTACAATGCCCTAGGTCCTATCCAACTTAAAGACCCACTACCCCCAAATCTAGAAGCTTCTGTACGCCGTCCTCATCACCAAGAGGAAGCTACACCACTACTTTGAGTCACATCCGGTGATAGTCATGACGTCCTTCCCCATCGGTGAGGTTTTCCAAAACCAGGATGCCACGGGAAGAACCACGAAATGGGCACTCAAGCTAATGGGTTAGGGCATTGTGTATACCTCTCGAACGGCCATCAAGTCCCAGGTGTTGGCTAATTTCATCACAGAATGGATCAAGGTCCAAATGCCACTAGTGGTCGTCGATCAAGAGTACTTGACAATGTACTTCAATGGGTCGCTAATGAAGAAGGGCGCCAGTGTGGGGCTGGTCTTCATGTCGTCCCTCAGGGTACGCATGAGGTACATGGTCCATCTCTATTTCCCCTCCTCCAACAATGTGGCCGAATATGAGGTGCTCATCAATGGCCTATGCATTGCCATCGAGTTGGGCATCCAATGCCTTGATGTTCGAGGAGATTCCTAGCTAGTTGTCGACCAAGTCATGAAGGAGTCAAGCTGCCATGACACCAAGATGGCCGCATACTATCGAGAAGTCTACTGATTGGAGGACAAGTTCAACGGCCTCGAGCTCAATCACATCTCGAGGTGCCTCAACAAGGTGGCCGACATGCTTGAGAAAGCAGCATCTGGCTGAGAGCTGGTGCCAACAGGCATCTTTGCTAGTGACCAACACAAGCCCTCGGTTCGCTATGAGGGGTCAGAACAAGGTGGCAACGGTCCGTCCAATCCAGGCCTAGGGCTGACCAACTGTCGGCTCCATTCGGTCCTGAAGTCATGGAGCTCAAAGAGGACCCAGTGACAGAGCCTGACCCTCTGGTCAACTGGAGGACACTACCTCGACTAACTCCTCTATGACACACTACCAACGGACAAGATGGAGGCTCGACGGCTCACACATCACGCCAAGTTCTTTGTTCTTGTGGTGGGCAAACTCTACAAGCGAAGCCACACCGGGATCCTGCAGCGCTGCATCCCCATCGAATAGGGGAAGCGTTTGCTGAGCGATATCCATGGTGGGGTCTACAGTCATCATGCCGTGCCTAGAACCCTGGTCAGAAACACATTCCGATAGGGCTTCTACTGGCCCACCACTATAGCCAATGCCAAGCAGATCGTGTGCACCTACGAAGGGTGTCAGTACAACGCTCGACGGATTCACCTACTGGCCCAAGCACTCCAGATGATCCCTATCACATGGCCATTCACGGTCTAGGGGCTCGATCTGGTCGGACCTCTCAAGAGGGCGCTCGAAGGCTACACCTACTTGCTTGTCACCATAGACAAGTTTGCAAAGTGGATAGAAGCTCGGTCGATCTACGCGATAAAGTCTGAGCAAGCCGTGCTGTTCTTCCTCAACATCATCCATTGCTTTGGAGTCTCAAACTCCATCATCACGGACGACACGTAGTTCACCGAAAATAAGTTCCTTTGATTCTGTGATGAATACTACATCCGGGTTGATTGGGCCGTTGTCGCGCACCCCTGAATGAACGGGCAGGTCGAGTGCGCAAACGGCATGGTCCTACAAGGCCTCAAGCCCATGATCTTCAACTGGTTAAACAAGTTTGTCGCACGCTGGGTCGTTGAGCTTCCTTTAGTACTCTAGAGCCTGAGGACAACCCCCTATCAAGCCACCGGCTACATACCCTTCTTCATAGTCTATGGTTCCAAGGCCATCCTCCCAACTGACCACGACTATGGAGCACCAAGGATCAGGGCATACAACAAATAGGGAGCTAGGGCATCCCATGAGGACACCATGGACTAGCTGGACAAAGTGCGTGATGTTGCCCTCCTCCACTCGGCCAAGTACCAACATTTCAATGGTACCATAGCCGACGAGTGTGGGGTCGAGCCTTCAACATCGAAGACCTAATCCTCTGCCTTGTACAGAGCAACAAGGACCACCACAGGCTCTCCCCACCATGGGAGGGACCGTACGTAGTTGTTGAAACAAAATTTTCATCCCATGTCGAGGACACACGCAGCAAGCCGAAAGGGTCCGCTCGATGGAGCAGATCCACCTAGCTTCAGCGCAGGGGTGGTCGATCCTGCGTGATCCTCTTGAGACATGCCAGCCAATTTGACCCTACAATTGACAAGGAGAGAAAGTTCATCAGTAATTAAGGGCGAAACTTGCCGATGTTGCCAAACAGTCCCGAATGTGCGGCTATGAGAGCCGATATGAAAGGAGATCGACTAAATAGTCAATTCTAGTATATTCATGAGGATAAATCAATTAGAGCTCATGGGGTCATGTAAGAAGAATCGATTATCATTTAGGATAAATATCATTAATCAAACATATATTAATCAATGACAATTAGATGTCAACAATGATCGATTTGTGCTGAGCCAATGATTATAATTAACCAAACCCCTTTTATATAAAGAAACAATTCAACACCACTTAACCGTTTAATAAAGATGAATCTAATGAACATGTTAGATCTCATCTATTATCATGACTAGTGGGGCATGAGGCAGAATCATGTAGGCCGTAGAAATAACAATAGACTCGACGACCCTAACTCATTACTAATATTAGTGGGGCATGAGGCAGAATCATGCAGGCCATAATACAATAATAAGATCATGGGGCTAACATATCTTTCAACCTATCTTTACTTCAATGGTCTCGTGATGTGAACTATTCATGTAAGCGCTCGATATCGGCTAAAACAACCGATTCAGGCATAACACACAGTTAAAGTCATGCCTTACCAGGAATAGATCTACTAAATAACGATCCCCACTCCATGGTGCTAACAGTGGGGTGTGAGGCAGAATCACACATGCCATGATAACAGGCCGTGGAACGGTTCTCGCTAGCCAATAGATCCACTCAAGACACAACATGCCTTAACCGCACGTTATGCATGATTAAGATTGATGTAAAACAACCGATAAAACATAACTCATCGTTTAAGGTGTAGATTAGATCAGTTTTAGGTTGGCAAACGATGAGTCAAATAAGATATAAGGCCGATCTAAATCAATCTCAATCGGGCAGAGTGATATTGCTGTAATTAGATAAACAATGAAAGCAATAAGCAATATCGGTAACTTAATGAATCTACCAAAGACTGCCATTCTAAGGTAGAGCCAATAACTTGACCTTGATCTAATTCAAGCGGTGGGGTGTGAGGCAGAATCACATAGGCCATACTCAAATTAAACAAGAGTCGATAACTAGCTTATACCAAAGCCACAGTGGGGGTCGACCGGATCGATGCAGCCATACAAACAGAGGTATAAACCATGACGGTACTTACAAACGAGCAGTGGAGGTCGACCGGATCGATGCAGCCATACTCGCTGAAGAACTCGCCGAGATCTACTCTACTCCTACTCCTAAGGGGTGGCCAGAGCTGAAAAAGTAATTGACTTGTATTTGGATTGATTGTTGTTTTTTACAATATCTGAGGTTTGGTATTTATACCCGGAAGCTAAAAACAAACCCTACTCGAGTATGACTCAATACAATTCTTTGGTATGAAGGAAATATTCCTATCTTAAGATAACTTGGACTCTAATCTTTCCCCTTTTGTAGAGTCCGATATGTATCTTCTTGGCGCCCATCATATCCCATCATCGTTATCTGCTGACGTCATTCGGAGAGAATCGATCCAGTGTCGCATTCGATCTAGCAGATATCAATCTTTACTCTATCGACTCCTTGATTGGCATAATTCTAGAAGCCTGCGAGTTCTCGCACTCTTCTCCCAAATTTTGGTGTAAACACATGTCCCCCAATTTTGGGATAAAATGATTTTATCCTGAAATTCCAGTTTACTTGTTTACCATGCCGCAACTGCACCATCCAAGATATACGCGCGACTCCTGACTCCCCGACCCGAGTTCTATATAACATCCCAACAGTATATCTTGCAACTTTCTTGGCCTATTCGCTTTCTCCTTTCTTCTTAAGCCAACTTCAAACAGCCGAAGCCATCATCGCCGAGGTCCCAAACCCTAGCAGATCATCTATTCTAACGAGCCGTAGTCCAAGCGATCCTTGCCAAATCCAAACCAATTTTTGACCACGATGGCGACCGTCGACCATGTCCCTAAGGTATATCTCCAAGTTTCCATTTTCCGAGTATCGGTCGCCACCTCATATCTTCTTTCTTCTTGAATTTATTTTATCTGATTTCTAGGAAATGAGGAACGAGATCTTGATTCCATCAGGTGCTGTCCCTATTGCTTACTTTCCCAGGCCTATGGGTGATTCTGATCCATTCGATTTTATCCGCCAAGAAACCAACCAGATCCCCTTTAAACAGTCTGTAGTGGATTCATCCTCCTGGAACAAAACTTCCTTCAAAAACTAGCCTAACACACCTAAGGGATGGAGAGATTAGTTCTGTAGGGTATCTGTGAAAAAAGGCAGAGACTAGGAGCTTTATGATCTGAACCAATGCTTAACACTTTCATTGTCCGAAATGGAGAGGAATGATTCACTCTTGATCTCTACTTCTTGTTTCTGGTCTAATGCTCTGAATGCTTTCATTTTTGGTCATGGCCCAATGACCATTACTCTAGCCGACGTATACATGTTGACCGGCCTTAGGATTACTAGATCAGTGCAACCTTATGAGTATTTGAGTGCTAGTCCCAAGAGATTGGCCAAGATAGTAGACTGTACCGAATGGGCAAGTTACATTTTGAATCATATTGAAGATGGACCAGCTGTCAGTGAAAGGGAATACATGGCCTTTCTGAACATGTGGTTGGAAAGATTCATTTTCTGTGGGTCATCTTGTGGTCCAACCTATAATCACAAACTCATGGCGGAGCACCTAGCATTAGGCAAGAATATCCCTCTCAGAAAATATCTGCTAGGAGCTGCTTATCATCTGATGTACCAGGTGGCTGCCCAATTACTGAAGAATGAATCGATGCAGACTATCAGTGGTCCTTGGTGGCTGATACAATTGTGGCTCAATTTGTACATGCACAAGACTGTAAAGCCTGACCTCAGAGACCTGAGCTTTCCTTCCTCTAATTTTGGTGAGGAATATAGAGGCAAAGAAGGAAGAACTCGACGGTGTATGAACTATGGTGAGGCTGCATCAGCCATAATAATCAACTTTAATGCTGGCCACCTCTTCCAAAAATTTTATAGAGGGTTTGATGTGGCCGTCCTAACCTGGCTACCTTATAATGAGGAGGATGAATTGACTTTTCCATTCAGATTTCAATTTGAATCTGGCTGTTCGGACAAAACGGCGGTTGCGATCTTCAATTCTTTTTTAAGCCCTATGTTCTTCCAGCCAAATTTCATCATGGTTGTGGAAAAATAATTAAAGGCTCCTCCATCCCAAGCAATCCTCCAACCTTTGAGTTTTACAACCCTTTGTTTGTGGCCCGTCAGTTCAGCCTCGGTCAACTTCCCCCTTAGTTGTTCTTCAAGAACACCCTAAAGCCGAGGGAAGATATCAGTGATGTGCTAGAAGCTTCTAGAGTCTCCCAATTGGGATTAGACCTTCCTTCCTTTTCCTTGCATGACTGGGTCAGGGCTAGCTTTTCTTCCAATCTCTTTGACTCCTGGTGGCAAGAATGGCATTCCCATTTCTTCTGTGGGCCGGTCTACCCTCTGTGCATAGCTTTGGACAGGGGAATTTGCTTCTAATAGTGAGGTAATCCCTTCATTCTCTTTTCAGAGAGATTACTTGGTGAATCTTCTTGCCAAATGTCCTAACTTACCCTTTTAGGACATTGAATTCGATCCTCCAAGCCAGGATAGGAGAGGGCATCCTATAGATTACCAGCCGTCATGCCCAATTTCAAGGATGGGATCAACCGCACCTTCTTTGAAGAAGTTGATGAGAATCCATGCTGCTCCCATGATCGTGACATGTCAATCTCTGAAGCATAAAGTGGTTCTAAGGGCAACTCAAAAAGCCACTACTGGAAAAAGACTCCATAGGACAAGACCATCAGCTGCTCAGGTGAACGATTCACACTTTTCTCAAACTGATGTTCAATTTTCTGATCCCATTTTCTTCACAGTTATCGAGCATCGTGTCTCAGTCTGCTTTGGGCATGGGACAACTATCTCAGGCACTTGATCCACCACCAACCAAACCTTCATCTCAGGAGAAGCCAATTTCAGTAGAGGCAACCAATGCTTTCACAATGGTAGAAAATGTGAGTTTTATCCTTGATATTCGTTGGAGTATTTTCCTTTAACCTCTTGATTTACCCGGCTTTCCAACCTTTATTTGATCATTTGTCATGCTAGACATCTTCTGAGGAAATACCCATGCAAGAGCAGGGGCCTGGCAGTTCACCTATTAACAACGATCCCATTGACGCTGGGAACAGTCCCATTGTTGATACTCATACTGCCGATTCCCCAATTCGGCATACACCTAATGGTAAGGAAATTGTGTGCTTGTCCTATTCCTCTGCAATAAAAATAAAAATCTCCCCTTGCCATTGCAGATATCAGCATCAAAAATTTGGAGCCGATTCAACCAGATGCTATTGGTGCATCACCAACTGCTCCCCCTCTTCTGATAAAGGCTACTACAGAGAAGGTACTATATCTTTTCACCATCCATTTTGTGACAAACCGATTCAAACCTCTTAATCAAGATTTCCCCTATATATAGGCACTCTGTGGGGGTATGGCCCCTGGTATCTTCAAGACAAGACATGGGCCACACCATCAGAGGTGGCCCAGCCCACAAGATCAAGGTATGCACGGCGCTGCTCGGCATGCACCGCAAGACATTATATAGTACCAAATAGGATACTTTATCTGTAACCCTGTCCTTCTAGACTATATAAGGAGAGGTAGGGGTCCCCTAGCAGGGAGGATCCATCATGATCCATCTAGATACATAGATCTCTCATTGACATACAGCAATATAATCAGACGCAGGACGCTGGTATTACGCCTTCACAGCGGCCGAACCTGGATAAAACCTCATGTCTGTCTTGCGTCACCATCTTGTTTGTAGCTTGCACATCTGTCTACCGATAATCTACTACCTTGGGCATACCCCTAGGTAGACTGCCGACCATATTTCATCGACAGTGGCACGCTAGGTAGGGGGTGTGCGTACTGCTCCCCAGACGAACAAGATGGTCATCATCCCCTGTTCCATGGCTACGCCAAATGGCCTCACGTTCACCATTGGCCGGATCACCTGGACCACTGGCTCCGACAACTTCATCACCATGACCACGGAGGAGGCGCATATCCAATCTACGTCGACCACTACTTCACTAGCATCAGCTACGGCTTCGACCATGTTGGATCTGGCTCCGGCCACACCAGCATCGTCTTTAGCCACGCTGACAACCCGTCGTTCGCTTCCTCGCTACAAAGGGAGGCAGATCTACAACACCGACCTGCTCGACTCCATCGATCAGGATGACATCGCCTGGACTACTTACTCCGACCACCTACCGCATCGCAATGATGATCGTCGCGAAGAACGACGCCATGACAACCGCGACTGCCACCATGATGATAGTTCAGAAAGCTCGAGCACCGGGCAACTTCGTCAACGCTGACTAGATAATGCCATACGCCGCCGACCAGACGTTCTATCTAAAGCTAAGTGATGCTTTAATATTTTTCTAAATATTCTCCAATCTTTGTATATCACCATAATGTTTCTCCGAGCTATTTTCTCTATGTTTTCTCTCCAAATGTTTTTCTTTCATGTATACCATCTTAAAGATGACATACAGCTAAGTCTAAGACCCTCGAACAGTCATGTTGATGCTCGGACGCCTCTAGAGACGACCCTGTCTCTGGCTCCTCCCTACACATGCATGAGCGTTTGCCCTCTGCCTTATGGGTGGTCGGCAGCGGCTCCTTGGTCACGCCTGTTCCTCCTACACATGCATAGGCTCCGCGCTTGACGTTATGGACTATGGGATAGCTAGGGCTGGAGACTCAGCTACACACTAACTGTTCGGGTGGTTTATATTAAACATAAATATATTTTCACGCCAACTGATCGCCGAACTGCATATGCCGTTTCATCACCATTGCTGATTTTTCTCTAGAGTTTATTTATTTTTACATCATGTACTACCCATTCTACATATTTGTATTACAGGATCATCGTCCACCTAGTGTTCGGACTTCTCCATCGATCAATTGGTCGGACCACTTGGCTCATGGACTCCAGTCGCCGACCTAGTTGATCGAGCTGATCACCACCTACGCCTAGGGACTCCTCGGTGCTTGGACGTCGTTGCCTATGATGGGGACTCCTCGGTGCTCAGGACCTCGCTGCCTACGCCGAGGACTCCTCGGTGCTCGAACATCACCACCTACGCCAGGGACTCCTTGGTGCTCGGACGTCGCCGCCTACGCCGGGGACTCCTCGGTGCTCGGACCTCTCCACCTATGTCCAGGACTCCTTGGTGCTCGGACATCACCACCTACTGCCAGGGACTCCTCGGTGCTTGGACGTCACCACCTATGTCAGAGGACTCCTCGGTGCTCGGACATCACCGCCTACGCTAGGGACTCCTCAGTGCTTGGACATCGCCAACTACGTGCGGGGACTCCTCGGTGCTCGGACCTCGCCAGCGATGTCAGGGACTCCTCGCTCCTTGGTGCTCGGTCATCGCTAGCAACGCCAGGAAACTCCTTGCTCCTCGGTGCTCGGTCATCGCCAGCGACATCGGGGGCTCCTCGGTGCTTCCTTGGTGGTCGGATCTTGCTACGTCTCATCGATGTGCTATCAAGCTGCTCCATGCTGTTTGGATCAGGGTGCTGATATTGGGCAGCACGTCTGGAGTCTTGATATGCGCATGTCAGATGATGTGGACAAGCTTTCAGACTTCTTTTTCTTTGACCCTGCTACAAGATTCATTCTTCAGTCTTCCAGCAGGCTCGGGGACTAAGTGGGCACACTTCACCTTGTGGTGAATGTGCTTGCTCTCATCTCGAGGCTACGCCTAGGGACTAGCTGCCTGCTTAGCTGGTCTTCTACTTTCTAACCCTAGCACCATGCGACTACGTCACCTACTATCAGTCTTAGGGACTAGCTAGTGGGGGTATGGCCCCTAGTATCTTCAAGACAAGACATGGGCCGCACCATCAGAGGTGGCCTGGCCCACAAGATCAAGGCGTGCACGGCGCTGCTCAGCATGCACCGTAAGACATTGTATAGTACCAAATAGGATACTTTACTTGTAACCCTGTCCTTCCAGACTATATAAGGAGAGGCAGGGGTCCCCTAGCGGTGAGGATCCATCACTGATCCATCTAGATACATAGATCTCTCATTGACATATAGCAATACAATCAGACGTAGGACGTAGGTATTATGCCTTCACGGCGGCCGAACCTAGATAAAACCTCATGTCTGTCTTACGTCACCATCTTGTTTGTAGCTTGTGCATCTGTCTGCCTGATAATCTACTACCTTGGGCATACCCCTAGGTAGACTGTCGACCATATTTCGTTGACACACTCGATCCTCCGGCATAGAGTTGTTCTTTCAATCTTGAGGAGTATTTTGATGAAGATGAAATCAGATCATCAGCCACTTCCTCTGTTGAATCTTTGCTAGAGGAGACCTGAAAATCGGCTAAAAGATATACTGCCTATATTTGAGAAGAACATAGTCGATTTGGTCTAAGATACTGAATCAATGCAGCGAGTCTTCTTGGCTATTCAGGGTGATCCATCCCTAGCTCTCTCTAGCGTCTTATCATAGTTGCCTATTTTTGAAGATCAGGCCTTCAAGGTGAAAACAATCTAGAAAAACTTGTCCAACCAGTGAAGCCTTGATGGCTAAAAGGGACTCCAACTAGGCAAGAGGTCAAAGAACTGACACAGTCGATTGATGGTTTGAAGAACTCTTCCCTCGGGACCAATCCAGAGTTGTCCCAATTGGAAGCCAAACAGTGCAGAACTTAAGAGGGAGCTGGAAAACATGAAGGCTGCCATTGATCATCGCAAGTCCACTCTGGCTCAAATACCTGATGCCATCAAATAGAAGAAACAAGAATTGTTGGCCAAAGTGAAAGAAAGTAGAGCTATCCGTGGTAGCCTTGAGAACGCCCCTGGAACAGTTGAAGAACACGAGCGCAAGATTGCAGAGGCTAATGTTGTCTGGCTTGCAATACTAAAAATCATTCAGGATGTTCTGAACGTGTAATCTATAGGTCAACATACATATCTTGTGTACGATAACCATATTTGTCTTGTTGTATTTCTTTCTTTGGCCGAAGAGCTGATTGGAAACAACCAATTCTAGATTTATGATCTTAATCTTAATTGAATCTAGAAACATAGCTTTTATTGAGAGAACCTTTTGACCTTCTACCTTTAGTCACCTAATGCCGCATCTTTCTTGGTATTAGCGAGGTGGTGCTTCACCTTCTATTAATTGTGGTTGCCTTTTGTACCTCCCCGAGGCGTCCATTTCTTCGCTCCATGGCTTCAAATACCAGCCGAGGGCTCCGGCCTCTAACACATCTACACTTGCAACCGCTCTTGTTCCTTTGCACTCTCCGCCTTCACAACCCTGTAGCGATTTTCTCCCCTTCCAATAGATCCAAGCAACTTCATGGTGAAAGGTCCTTGTTTAGTTTTGGTAATTGAGTGACAACCTAGGTGGACTAATTATGTTTATGTGAGATACACATGTGATTAGTCCACAGGTACATGTGTGTGAGCAACATATGCCATGAAGGTAAAAATGGCTTGGAGATGTTACAAAGCTCACACATGTGATGATGAAAGAGCTCATTGCACATGAGACATGACATTGAGTCATGTGATCAAGGTGGAGAAGATCAAGACAAGACTTGGCTTGATGGATCGGTTGCAAGCGTGAAGGGAAAGTCAGAGGCTTTGGAGCGATGGACCGCGTGGCAGTAAAGCTTGAGCAAGACTTGGCGCCGATGGACGAAGGCAACGGTGAAAAGCAAGTGAAGTCAAGATCGATAAACCAATATGATCATGTGATGATATGAAGTGGATCATATCATTGTTGATCATGTTGGTGCATGTGTTGCATCAACATTGGAGGAGATGAAATGGAATGCGCAAGGCAAAGGTATAACCTAGGGCATTTCATTTCACCGGTCATAGGTGTGTAGAGAAGTTGATGACTAGGTTTAGGATAGATGGCCATACTATCAAGAGGGGCAAACTTGTTTGCATATCGGTCATCTAGTGCCACTCGAGTGATCTAACTTTGCATCATCGCTAGGATTGAGTGGCATGGCAAGTTGAGTGGCTAATCCTTTGGAAAATGATTGTGAAAATGCTAACACACATACACATGATGGTGTAAACTTGATGGTGTTGGCACATTTACAAAGGAGATGAAGTTGGAGTTGATGTGGATCAACTCGGCGATGAAACAGAGGCAAGAAGGGTTTGAAACTCCACCGGTGGAGTGTTT
Organism: Miscanthus floridulus; assembly: GCF_019320115.1. NCBI lineage: Eukaryota > Viridiplantae > Streptophyta > Magnoliopsida > Poales > Poaceae > Miscanthus > Miscanthus floridulus. The sequence goes on along the minus strand of NW_027097067.1, from coordinate 97,844 downwards.
TCCTATAGAGTGTGGATAGTTCGACGGTGCCATTGGTACCCTATACAAAAAAGATAGGGTCTCACAGAGTGGACCGAATGCTGGTCACGTGGTGTCCGGACGCTGGGGTCCTACATCTGGTCAGTGGTGGTAGATAGCATGCAAGCGTCGGTCATCGACCGGACGCTGACCATGTGCGTCCGGTTAGGGTGATGTGTGGTGACGCAGGCAGAGCAGAGAAGCTAGAAGTGACCAGACACTGGTGCTGCATCCGATCGTGACTGACCGGACATGTTCGGTCATGACTGGTACCTTACTAGAAACAACCAGACGTTGGGGTTGCTACATCTGGTTAGTTCAAGCTACAATGTCTAATCAATAGATGACCGTTGGGATTAGGCGAACAACGGTTGAAGCAGGGTACACGTGGCGTGCATCGCACGACCGGACGCTGAGGTCTAGTGTCCTGTCGATTAGACCGGAGCGTGCGGTCGTCCCGACTTTTGCCCAGTGAAGGGGTAATGGCTCTATTTGTTCGTGGGGTTATAAATAGAAGCCATGGTCGGCCTTGGGCCGGCAGCTGAGCACACTATAGCCTTGGTGGCTTTTGTGGTAGTGCTTAGGAGCCATCCATCTCACATATGCTTGATAGTGATCATCCGATTGTGTGAGAGAGCGATTTTAGTGCGATTGCATCGTGAGGTTGCATCGAGTGGCACTAGGTGATCGAGTTGCAAGCCGATGGTGCTTGTTACTCTTGGAGGTTGCCACCTCCTAGATAGCTTGGTGGTGGTATCCGTTGAAGCCCGCAAGAAGCTTGTGCGGTGCTCCTGGAGAAGAGCTTTGTGAGGGGCATTGTGCTCGCCCCGTGGGAGCCACGAAGAGCAATTCTAGTTGAGCGTGTCATTGAGCTACCCTCACTTTTGGGGTAGGTTCTTGCGGTGCCCGATGTGTAGGCTTGGCGGGTGATGCCAATTAGCCGTCGAACCACCAAGTGAGCGGTCGACACAACAGGGACATAGCGTGTTGGCAAGCACGTGAACCTCGGGAGAAAATCACCGTGTCAACCTTGTTCTTCCTATTGGTTTGCAATCCCTTTACACAAGCTTGTGATTACTCTTATATACATTGTGCTTGTGTAGTTGCTCTTGTAATTAGTTAGCTTGTGTAGCTCACTAGTTACCTTCTTGCTTGTGTAGCATAGAAGTAGCTCCCTTGCAGTGGCTAATTTGGTTTGGGTAACCTTGTTAGTCACATTGCTTAGTTTGTGTAGCTAAGTATTTGCGCTCTCTAATTTGGCATTGGTTGCCTTGTTATTGAGCATTGCTAGTGAGCTTAGTTGGCTTTGTGCTTTTGCTTACTAGCATGTGTAGGAGCTCCCTTGTTGCTTAGAGTACTAGTGGCATAGGTTTGTGTGACCTTGCTCCTAGAATTAATTAGGAGAAGCTCTAGCTAGCTCGGCACCTTTGTTGCTTAATTAGGATCTTTGCAAGGTGCTAGTGAACCTAGATAGAGGGGTTAGTCTTAGGCTAGACCGATAGTTTTAATTCCGCACTTGTTTCAGTTAGCCGACACGATTAAGTTTTAGTAATGACTATTCACCCCCCTCTAGTCACCATCTCGACCCTTCAATTGGTATCAGAGCGAGGTCTCTCATTTGTGGTCTTTACCGACCCGAGAGGATGGCAAACTTTGGGCTAGAAGTTGTTTGTGACACACACATTTTTGATGGCACACACTATGCACGGTGGAAACTGTCATATGCTTGATCATTTCCGTGATTTGGGTCCCAAGGCATGGTGGATCATTGTTGTCGGTTTTTCTCATGATGCTTTGGATAAGGACAACCTAACCCAAGCACAAGAGGATTGCTTACAACTTGATCATCGTTCTCTTTATTATCTAACTTGTGCTTTACATGATGATGTTTTTAGACGTGTGTGGGACTTGGAGAGTGCTCACGATATGTGGATGGCACTCCAAGCCTTCTACAAGTGATTCCTCCACATGGGATGATGGCAAATTCAAGGAGGATGAGCCTAAGAAGAAGGTGCAAGAGGATGTTGAGCATGACCACAACTCCGTGATTGTGGAAAATTGCTCCACCTCATGGTCAAGTGATGATGATGATCTTTCTACCACAAGTTCACTTGACAAGGTAGATGATGATGCCACAAGTGTTGCACATGAAGATTCTACCTCAAGCACACTTGATGGTGATCTTGATGATGATGGTTCATGCTCCGGCCATGATTGTGATGCTACTACAAGCTCTTCTCCATCACTGCATTGCTTCACGTCACAAGGTGACACCAAGATATCAAATGCTAATGTGGTTGATCATGTTGATTCATATGATGAGTTTGTTAGTAGACTTGCTAGCATAACCATGTCTTTAGAAAATGAGAAAGCTAAAACAATGAAATTAGAAAATGAAAACTCATTTCTAAAGAACTCTTGTGAAGAACATAAGAAATTACTTGATGCTTATAAATCTTCACATGATGAGCTAAAATTAAATCATGAGACACTACTTGCATCTCATGATGAATTATTAGAACAACATGCTTCTCTCATTGAAAATATTTACAAAGAAACTTAAAAATAATGAGAGCTCATCACATGGGTCAACTGATCAATCACATATTGTTGCTAATCTTTGTGATGTAGGCAAGAAGCATGTATCCACCTCTTGTGATGATTTATTAGATATGCCATGCTCTTCACATATAGATGCTTGTTCTACTCCTATGTCTTGTGAGCCTAACCTTTTGAAGGAGAACAATGAGCTCAATGAGCAAGTGAAGAAATTAAGCAACAAGTTAGAGAGGTGCTACAATTCTCAAGTCACCTTTGAGCACATGTTGAAGACTCAAAGAAACTATGGTGACAAGTGTGGCCTTGGCTTCAAGAAGAAGATGACAAAGGGTGAAAGAAAGAGAGAAAGAAAGATGAAGAAGCTACAACAAAGAAAGCTCTCTCATAGCATGTGCTACTGGTGTCATAAAGCGGGACACGTTGCAAATGGTTGCTCTAACATTGAGAAGCTCAAGAAGATAAAAGAAGAGGAGAGTCTCAAGCATGTGAAGTGCTTCAAGTGCCGCACTTGGGGTCACCTTACCTTCAATGTGCCCAACCAAGCAATTGGTGAAGCAACTAGAAGAGCCTCAACCTAAGCCACAAGTTGAGCAAGAGAAGACACCCCAAGAGCAAATCAAGATCAACCATGAAGATGGTGGTGATTTGATGATAAAGAAGAAGAAAATAAGAAGGGGTGGAAAGGCAAGGCATCCAATGCATACTCAAGATGCCAAGATGATGAGCAAGAATGAAGATAAGAGGAAAGATTATGCTCACATCAAGTGCTTCAAGTGTGGAAGTATGGGACACTTTGCCTCTAAGTGTCCTACCAAGCTTGAGAAGAAGGCTCAAGCAATCCATGAGAGGCAAGGCAATGAGACGCACCAAATGAGCAAGGAAGAGAAGGCTCAATCAAAGAGAAAGTGCTACTCATGCTGGGAAAGGGGACACATGGCACATTCATGTCCCCTAGGTGATATTTCTAAGCCTATTTCAATTGTTGATAATAATATGCTTAGAAAGGATGGTAATGGTACCTCTATGGTTGCTATTGCAAAACATCCCTCTATTCATACTAAGGCTATGCCTAAGTATGTTGCTCCTAACTTGAGAGGACCCAAACTAGTTTAGGTACCATCAAAAAGCAGATGATTGTTTGTAGGTACCACCAACATTGGAGGCTTGGTTCAAATGATATTCACCGTGTTGATCATATAGTTGAAGCCAAGTATTGCTAAGTGATGATCACTATCCCAATGCCATAACAAATTGAGTGAAGTCCAAATGTGCTACAACATATAAGTGTCATATTCAAGTTGTTGATGATTCGTTGGATATATTTGATGACTTGCAAATAATAGAGTTGAAAGATTGCTAGTTGGATGATCATAAGCTAACCAAGGTATATCTCTTGTTGATCATTCCATTTGGGTGCATATGAGTTGATTGAATTGGATAAATATGCAATGTTGCTCGCTATAAGATGTTTGAATGGATAAATTGATTAGTAATCAAGTTTGGATTGATTTGTGTTGGATAAATTCATGAGATGACTTTTAGTAAGTGGTTTGAATGGATATATGTCTTATGAAAGTATTCAAAGAAGTTAGTTTCAAGTTTGATTCATATTTGATGAAGTATAGCTCGATTGTTGAAATCTGTCCAATAATTGAGAATCTGATCTAGCCGTGATCTTAGCCATGCTTGAGTGATCAAATCTTATTGGATTAGCATGAAAATTGGTGCACATGCTCTAGACTTATGGTATGAGATGCTGTAGAAATTTCATGAAAATTGGATAAGAAATGCTTTGGTTTTGAAGTGGATCTTGTCAGCTATAGTGCAGCAGTTTTCAGCATGTAACAGTGGTGGAAGAATTGAAAGCTGGTAGCAATCTAGAAGTCAAATGAATCTCAATTTTTACAGCTACTAGATAACTCAGTATTGCACACCTCCACTAAATTTCGTGGTATTTGGATTTATACATTGGAAGATATGCTTATTTCTTTGAAGGGTACATGATCTGCTAGAAAAGTGAAAAATATTGGATTGATCTAGAGTCACTTTGATTGAAAGGTCCTCAAGTTGGAAACATGTTTACAAGTGTTTGAGGTACCTAAGTTTGGTTTTGAGATGATCTTCAAGCATGACAAGAAAAGAGTACAAGGCCATTTGATTGTGGAGTGTACTTTGCACACATTCGGTACTCAAATTAGAAGATCAAGATCAAACTCAAGATGGAGTTGAAGTTTAAGTTCTAGATGTTATTGAAGATCATTTGGTAGAAAGAAAAGGACTTAAACAAGAAGAAAGAAAAGGACTTAAAGAAGGAATCAAGGTTACTCATCAAGTTAATTCCATCACTTGGATCAATCAATCAAGCTATTTCAAGTGAGTGTCAAGAATGGTTATTGGAGAGAGGTCACTTCTCCCTAGTGTAGGGGCTTGCCGCCTATGAGTAGGTAAACCAAGTGTGGTACTTGGAAAGCTAACATGGAAGTGATGATCCGAGGGACATTTGAGATGCTTAGTTGTCGACAGAATATCGTCGGTAGTCCTCCGAGGGGTATCCCACGAAGGTAGATTGATCAGGTAGAGGAGCGCGAGATCAAGAACAAGAAAGCAATAGAAACACATGAGTTAGACAGGTTTAGGCCATCAGTATGACGTAATACCCTACTCATGTGGTCTATTGGTTTATATTAGCTATCGTGTGATATGCCGTGATTTTAGAGGGGGTCCCTACCCACCTTATATAGTCCTGGGAGGTATGGTTACAAGTCAGTTAGATCTGAGAGATAATTAGAAAGTAATAACTGATTACAGGAATCTTGGGATCATACATATCCTAACAGATCTCGTAGTATCTTCAGGATATCTTCCTGATGTCTTGTGGAAGGCGCCGAGCAGAGACGTGCCCCGCAAGGCTTCTCTTATGGGCTAGGCCACCCCTAGGGGCGCAGCCCATGTGCTCTACCATGGGTATCCAGGGTCCTATACCCCATAGCTAGTCCCCGAGCACCTTGTACCCATTGTGCAACGCCGTCTTGAGCTTGTCCGAGCAGGTGCGAACCAAAGCCGAGTAGTCCAACTCATGATCTGACCACCGTGATGAGTCACCGAGCAGCTGTGAGCAGTTGGCGAGCAGCGTGCATCATAGCCGAGAAGCATGCCCCAAGCATGGCTTACCATAAGGGTGTAAGGAGCTCAAGTCTAGAATTGAAAATTTCCTCTTAGTGGATCAAGTGTGCCTACTTAGAATCCAACCATGAGGAATGGAGATAATCTCCTTCGGTTTCCAGAGTAAAGGAGTCTTTAGAAAAATCAAGCTCATTCACCGCAAGGTGAAGTGTGCCCACTTAGTCCCCGAGCCTGACAATAGATGGCGTAGTCATGTGGTGTCAGGGTCCAAACTAGAAGAAATAACAGACGACCAGCTGAGCAGTCAGCCAGGTCCCCAGGCATAGCTTCGAAACAAGACGAAACACATTCACCGCAAGGTGAAGTGTGCCCACTTAGTCCCCTGAGCCTGATAGTAGATGGCATAGTCATGTGGTGCCGAGGTCCAAAGTAGAAGAAATAACAAACGACCAGCCGAGCAGTTAGCCTAGTCCCCGAGCTGACAAGCGGATATACCAGAGCAATCAAACCAGTGGCGAAAAAAATCGGAAGTAACGGCTGTACAGTAACAGTTACTGAGCCTTGATAAATTGCGGAGTAATCGGCAGATATTCGGCTGAGTAACAACAAACGACAGCGATAAATGAATGACGTGGGCTATCGTTGCGTGAAAGCCTAGGTTGTGGCCCATTAAACCGCGCTGGAGAATTCAAAGCGGCGCAGATCGTGGGAACAGTTTCCCAAAAACCCTCAGATGCAAAAAAGGGTGGGGAAAGTGCTTTATAACTACGCCGCCATAGTCCCCGCTCCCACCCTTGCCACTTCGTCTTTCTCCAATACTCCCGCATTTCTAGATTCATAGGCACATCTGCCTTCGCTGCCAAACCCTAATCGGAATCTGAAGGATGGCGCCAAAGAAGGGAGCCATGAAATCGAAGAAGACTGAGCCTAAAGAAAGCGGGCACCAAGGCCCTAGAGGGATGAAGAGTGGGTGCCGTTGCGCACTGGAGAAGTAGGAGCTGAACAGACTGGTTGAGGCAGGCGTTCTTCCTAACCGCAGTGACTGCCAGATGGCGGCCGGCCCTCGGTGAGCCCTTTCCAACCCCTCATACCGACAAAGTTGTGGTATTTGAAGATTACTTTTGGCATGGGTTGGGATTCCCTATTCATCCATTTCTTAGGGATTTGTTGGAGCTATGGGTAGTCAGTTTGTGCAATATCCACCCAAATACCATTCTTCACATCTCTATCTTTATTCACTTCTATGAGGCATTCGTTGGTATCCTTCCCCACTTCAACCTTTTTCGTTATCTATTCTGGCTGAAGAAGACAGGTGGTGGTGGTTCCAAGGTGGTTGGTGGAGTATACCTTCAATTGCATGATAGAATGTCATGTGAATATCTTACTGTGCCACTGAACACATCATTGAAAAACTAGGAACACAAGGTGGTTCTACATAAGGCAGATAGACCTAGCCATCTGCTGCGACCCTGATCACATCCCAGGAAAACCAAGAGAGGTGGTCGGAGATTCTAAGAAACGCTGATATGGACCAAGTGAAAGAGCTTCTTGACTTAATTCGGGGTGTGAATATCAATGGCGGATTGGTAGCAGTGAGTTTTATATCGCTGCCGCATTCAACCCTGCAAGGAGAGAGCCCATCCTGGCTTTGAATTCAAAGGGAAAACTAATGGTACCTGGGAGAAACCAGGATATGCTATTGAAGGAGGTTATCGAAGAGCGAGCTACAGAGCTGTTTACTTCACATGTCTCAGTTCAACATGATAGGGTATTCAAAACCCCTTTAACTGTAGGAACCAGCCACCCAGGTAAATGTCTCAGCATTGTGTTCCTGATGCTTTTAATCTATCGTCATCTCCAAACATCTAGACTCATTCACCTGTAAAAAGATCCACTCGTAGGATAGAGCCGTATACTTCTTGGGTGTACCGAGGAGTGAATGGCTGATGGGAGTAGATAGCCGACCGCCGTAGCCTAAAGAGGAGGGGCTGAGCACCTCAGTCGGATAGTGCGTCCCCAGTATCAGAGAAAATCCATGGGAAAAGGCCAGTGGTAGACTGAGCCAGCTCGGAAGAGGAGGAAGACGGTGGGCACCGCTTCCTACAAACCGGGTGGCATCTTGCTTGGTGATGACTAGGCTACTCGACTACAAAGGACTACAGTGTTGGAGTGGTCTGATGATGATGAAGACCTGACAGCGCGTCCACTGAGCACGAAGGAGCCACCGCTCTACGCTAAAGTCCCCGTTCAGAGAGCGGAAGAGATTCCTGCACAACCGATGATGGAAGTCCCAGCAGTGCAGATGACCAGAGTCCTCGAGCAACAAACAGGAGTAACTTTAGAGCAGCATGTGGAGAGGGCTCTAGAACATCAAACAGATCGGCTGGTCTTCTATAGAAGAGCGGGAACCTCCCCAGCATAGCACTAAGGCAGACCACGCAGCTGCACCTAGAGGATCAGGCAGGTATCACCGGTTCAAGAAGTTGAACCGGAAGACCAAACCATGAGTATACTTGTCTTGCAGTAGTAATGTTGTTCCTTGACCTCTTTTGAATACCGATAAGTTGACATTATGCAGAGCAACGCCGAGGACCGCACCTGTGGTAGAAACAACATCGACTGCTCCCGTCCTAGGAGTCCCCTGAGTGCTCGACAGCTAGAAGAGAGGTCAGCTGCTGCTGCTGGTAGTCCCGGCGATGGTGAACCATTGGCGCAAACAATAGGTGCATCGGCGACAGCAACCGAGGCTACGACTAAAACCAGTCGGTACTTTGGGAGTGGAAGCTGCAGCTGCTGTTGATGCACCGGAGGCTAGGGAAGCCACTCCAACGACTGGCCAAGGAGCAAATTGTACCAGCCCATAGCGATGCCTAGGGATGGTTAGAGCCACTATCCGGCCACAGAGCCCCCTAGTGGTGCCTCGAGCGATAGTGGAAGAGGACGAGGTTGAAGAGATTGAGCGAGCCAAACCTCAACCCCTAGTCCGTTCAGATTATCCAAAAACATGGAGAAGAAGTGGTAGTTATCGAGGAAGGAAACACCACCAGGGAGATGAAGAGGCTGAGATCCGCGGTAGCTGGAGTAATGACTCAAATCGAGGTTAGTACTACAACTATAATATCAATAAATGGTGTTGGAGATCGAAGTTCATCACTGGCATTGTACATCCATAGGGTATAATGCGTACAGCCGAGCAGCGGCATCAACTGATAAAAAGGATGGAGCCCCTTGCCGAAGAGAACAAGAAACTCCAGGAGGCAATGAACCTATATGAGAAGAACATCCAGAGGGCCTGCCGTGAGCGAGACCTTGCAGAGTCTAATTCGTGGGACCTGGAACATCAAAAGGGGGTTCTGTCCGAGCAGTTTGCAGCTGCAACCGAGCAGCTACAGAGGAAATCCGATCAGCTGGCAACAGCAGCCGAATAGCTGTAGAAGAAAACTGAACAGCTGGCCGTTGCATCAGAACAACTGAAAAATGCTTCTGACCAGTTGGAAAAGAAAAACCAGTAGCTGAAAAGCTTAACCGATCAGAACATAGGTATGACTATCGGCGAATATACTTTGTATTTGGTTGAACAACCATCTTTTAGGTGATAACTATTTTGCTTGCAGAGTGAGATGCTGAGCTCGGCCAGCTTCGCAAGACCATCAAGCAAATCCAACAAGAGAAAGCAAAAGAGTCGAAGCGAGCAAACAAACTGGCCGAGGAGCTGAAAGGTGAATACCTCCTGGTCGGAATTACTGCTAAAGTATTTTTCTAGTATGACGGAACATTGTAACGTTTGTAGGTTATCACCGTAAAGCCAAGGCATAATTCGATGCACTGGGGCAGGAAGCCTAGGTCCAAAAAGACAACTTCAATGCTCTAGTTACCGCAATAAAACCGGTGCTTGACTACGTCGACCCAGAAATGGCACCTTGTCTTGACGGTAGGAGGCAAGGGTCAGACACCATCATCTAGAGGTGCAAGGCAGTGTGGGAGAATTTCAAGATCTTCAACCGCGACTGCCATTATGACCGTTGCTACTCATGTCCTTGCGGTTGTTCGGTCCCACTACCCAACCATCGACGTTCAGTCGATAGGGGGCGGTTTCATCGAAGGACTGAGCAATGCGGAGACCCAGAAGCTGGAGGATGAGGTAGAGGACGTAGCAAAAAAACTGGCTAGCGACATAGATCTGTTTGGTGAGACGGATGGTAGTGACATAGCCCAATGATCTGCTTGGCTGATATCATCTGTAATTTCTGCGTAATGCAATTAGAATGCGCGAAAGTGCAAGAACACTTATATATACGATAAATGTTATAAAGTGCATGTGCATGCAGTTAGATTGTATTTCGGCGAAAAAATCGTCGTAGTTATGACTATAAGATATTTATACGGAGTATAAGTAGAGTCTGAGTAGTTAGTTTGCTACTAACCCCCATGGCCTCAGCTAGCCCATAGTCCATGACGTCGAGCGCGGAGCCCGAGCACGTATAGGGGGAACAGGCGTGGCCAAGGAACCGCAGCCGACCACCCATAATGCAGAGCGCGGAGCCCATAGCATGTGTAGGGAGAGATCAGAAATTGGGTCTTCTCCATAGAGAAAAGACCGAAACGTATGCTGCTCGGTAGTTATCGAAATGACTGTAGATGGCATAAATGGTGACCGAGCAATAAGTTCTGCTCTGAGCTCTCGGCCTCGGATAGCCCATAATCTAAAACGTCGAGCGTAGAGCCCGTGCACATGAAGGAAAAACAGGCGTGACCAAGGAACCATAGCCGACCACCCATAACACAGAGCGCGGAGCCTGTGGCACGTGTAGGGAGAGATCGGAGGCTGGGTCTTCTCCGAAGAGAACAGAAAAGAAAGTAGGCTGCTCGCTGATTGGTGAAATATCTTTAAATGTTTATAGCGAATTATTCGGTGGTTTGGAGAAAAACATGTGGTGAGACATGTTGACGATTTGGAGGAGACACATTTGGAGAAAAATTATTCGGTGTTTTTGGCGAAAATGTGTCGGTGTTTTGGAGAAAACATTCGACGTTTTTTGGATAGAACCATTCGGAGATTTTGGAGATTTGGAGAACTTTATTTGGCAAAATTGTGGTCGGCGATTTGGAGAAATCGTTCGGCGATTCTGGGGAAAACCGTTCGGCGATTTTGGAGAAAACTGTTTGACGATTTTGGAGATCGTTATGGAGTATCGTAATGCTCGGCGACCATACACGAAGATCGAAAGTTAAAGGAGAAAAAATGGAGATAAATTATGGAGACCAAAACTTTATTCATCATAAAATGGAGAGTACATATCTGGAGCATTTCAAGGGTAGAAACGTATAAGGTGCTCGATGTGCCATAAGTTTGGAACATCAATCCCATCTAAGTCACATAGGCGATAAGATCTTGGTCGGGTGACCTCTTTGACAACGTAGGGCCCTTCCCAAGGGGAAGAAAGCTTGTGCAACCCTTCGGTCTTTTGTTTTCTGTGGAGAACGAGGTCGCCGACGATGAATGAATGACCTTTTATGTTATGGTTATAGTACCCTCGCAGATCTTCTAGATACTTGGCTGTGTGGACACAGGTGATCAGGCGTTCTTCCTTGGCCTGGTCAATGTCCTTTATTCGAACAGCCATGGCTTGCTCTTCAACATAATTTTCGACCCTAGGTGCTCAAAAGGCAACATCTGCTGGTAGTATGGCCTCTGAGCCATAGACCAAAAAATATGGAGACACACCGGTACTGCGACTAGCTTGAGTGCGTAGTCCCTAGACCACAGCTGATACTTCGGCGAATTAGACATTTGGTTTCAATCTTGTCGGTGGGTACTTCAGCGCTGGTGAGGTATTTGATGAACTGCTCCCACCAATTGGTGATCGGCGAAGGTACCACAAGTACCAACCGCTTGACAGGGGGAACTTCTTCAACTTCCTTCTCTTCTTTAATGGATGGTGCCAGGAGGTCTTGAATGAAAACCCCTCGGTGGAACCACGGCGCGAGAAGATCCTATCTTTGAGAGCTGGTCGGCTGGTTGGTTTTGATCTCATACCACATGGTGGTACTTGATACCGTAGAATTTCCCTTCGAGCTTCCTGATTTCAGCACAATATGTGTCCATCTTCTCATTAGAACAAGACCAATCTTTGTTGAGTTGGTTAATAACCAGCGTGGAGTCCCCATACACCATGAGGCGTTTGACGCCGAGCTCAATAGCTATACGGAGACCATGGAGACATGCTTCGTATTCCATGGCATTGTTGGAGGCCAGAAAGTGTTTGTGGAGAACATATCGGAGTTTGTCCTTGGTCAGCGTAATGAACAGAATGCCCGCACCAGCACCATTAATGTTAAGGGCACCGTCAAAGTACACCATCCAGTGCTCGGGGTAGGTAGCGGTAATGGGTTCTTGGATCTCGGTCCACTCAGCAATGAAATCAGCAAGCGCCTATGACTTAATGGTAGGTCTACTTTTGAATTCAATGGAGTAAGTGCTGAGCTAAACAGCCCACTTAATGATGTGGCCGTTGGACTCTTTGTTGCGGAGAATGTCCCCTAGAGGGAACTCGGTAACCACGGTGATCTTGTAATACTCAAAGTAGTGTCGAAGCTTTTGTGATGTAATCAGAATTGCGTATAACAGCTTCTATACCTGAGGATAACGAGTCTTGGGCTCATTAAGCACCTCACTAATGAAGTATACCGGACGTTGCACCTTGTAGGCGTGCTCGGACTCTTCGTGTTTGATGACAATAGCTGTGCTGATGACACGAGATGTGGCGGCGATGTAGATCAGCAGAGTTTTATCTAGCCGTGGTGCTGTCATGATCGAAGGTTTTATTAAGAATAACTTGAGCTACTCAAAAGCTGTGTCTTCCTCCTCCGACCAGGAAAAACGCTCGAAGGCTTTAAGGAGCTTGAAGAAAGGTAGCCCTTTTTCGCCGAGGCACAAGATGAAGCGACTTAACGTAGCCATGAAGCCTATAAGCTTCTGTATATCCTTGACGCATGTCGACCGCTTCATGTTGGTGTTGGCGGAGACCTTGTTAGGGTTTGGTTTGATGCCTCGAGCACTAACGATGTAGCCCAGCAGTATACCGGATGGAACTCCAAAGATGCACTTTGAAGGGTTCAGCTTCCATCAATATTTGTTCAAGTTGGAGAAAGTTTCTTCAAGGTCAGCGATAAGATTGTCGGCGGTTTTGGTCTTGACGACCACATCGTCAATGTAGGCTTCGATGTTGCGGCCGATCTATTGATCGAGGCACGTCTAGATAGCCCTTTGATAGGTCGCCCCAGCGTTTTTGAGTCTGAAGGACATAGTGGTGTAGCAGTATGCACCGAAAGGTGTGATGAACGACGTCTTGACCTGGTCTTCTTCCTTGAGGGAGATCTGATGATAGTCAGAGTAACAGTCAAGAAAGGAGAGTAGTTCATAGCCAGTGGTGGAGTCTACAACCTCGTCTATCCGAGGTAGGCCGAAGGGGTCTTTAGGGCAGTGTTTGTTAAGATTAGTATAATCAACATACATTCTCCATTCTTTATTCTTTTTTCAAACGAGAACATGATTAGCTAACCAATCTGGATGATACACTTCTTTTATAAATCCGGTAGCTAAGAGCCATTTTATTTCTACCCTAATAGCCTCCTTTTTGTCTGGCGCAAATCGGCGGAGTTTTTGCTTGATCGGTTTTGTGGTCGGTGAGACATTCAAGGAGTGCTCGATCTTCTCCCTTGGTACCCCCGGCATATCTGTAGGTTTCCAAGCAAACACGTCGGTATTGGCACGTAGGAAGGAGACAAGCGCGCTTTCCTATTTGGGGTCAAGGTGAGCCCCGATCTTCATAATCTTGGAGGGGTCATCGAGGCCGAGGCTGACCTCCTTGACTTCCTTGGACTTGGTAGAAGCGCGAGGAATCTCCAGCCCTGGGATCTCCATGTCATCGGCGGGCACCATCTTGGCTTCAGCGACTACGCTAGCCATCTGGATGGAGAGGTCGGTGGCTTCGGCGAGGGCAAGACTCTCTGTCTCGCAAGCGTAGGCGATGGAGAGGTTGGTGCGCAGAGATAGGACTCCTACAGGTGAAGGCATCTTTAACACCAGATACGCATAGTGCGGTATGGCCATGAACTTGGCCAGAGCCGGCCGACCAAGTATGGCGTGATAGGCAGTGTCGAAGTCGGCGACGTAAAAGTTGATATGCTCGACGCGGTAGTTGCTTGCTATGCCAAACTGTACTGGTAGGGTAATCTCTCCAAGTGGTCTCGATGCCCTGCCAGGTACCATGCCCTAGAAGGAGGAATTCGAAGGCATGAGATCTATTGTCTAGAGACCCAACTCTCTTAGGGCCCCGGCGAAGAGTAGGTTCAAAGCGCTCCCACCGTCGATGAGGACTTTTCTGAAGAGTACCTTCTAGACAGTCGCGTCGAGCATGAGGGGAAAATGCCCTATGTAGGGTATGTCCGCCCACTGGTCGGCCCTACTAAAGGTGATGGGGACCTCAGACCATGGGCGATAGCTGGGGTTGGCGGTGGTCTCCTCTGAGGTGACGACGAGTACTCATCGGGCGGCGAGCTTCTGTTCTCTTCTGCTCTCATTAGAGGCAAGGCCTCCGAATATGGTGGCGACCATCTTATCATGGTCCTAGAAGGCATTGTAATTATCCCTAGGTGGTCAGCGGCCTCCGTTCCCACCATTGGCATTGTTGTCGTACTTCTTATCCTAGAACTCCTTGGCCAAACCAAGGCAGTCTTTCATCTTGTGTTTGGTGTTCTTGTGTAGGAGGCATGGGCCATCAAGGATCTTGTTGTACTGCTCATCATAGTTACGCTTGGCTCGTGGCTCATTGATGTTGGCAACGAAGTGGTCTGGTCGGTGGCGACGATTCTGACCAGGCTTGAACCCTTCTGGCCGATCACGTCCGCTGTCCCAGTGGAAACTACGGTCGTCGTAGTGGTGGTCGTTGTGCCATCGGTCGTTGGTGCGGTCGTCATAGCGGCGAGGCAGGCGATTAGTGCTTGTATCTTCATTAAAACACACCTCGGCTTCCTCGGCGTCAGCGTACTAGTTGGCGGTTGTTGACACCGTTTTTTTTGCACGTGTCAAAATAATCGGAGTGGACTAATCGGCAAGGGGAAAGTTATTGAATACTTTGATAGCCGATGAAAGCCAGTTTGTAAAGATGGTTGCCGATAGCTGGTGATGGTCGATGGAAAGGTTGATTTGGACTCGGGCGTTGCCGATGAGGTTGGAGGTGTTATTGTCGATGCCGATGAAGGGAGGCTTGAGGACTACTGCCGATGAAACATGGAGTATGCCGATGAAGGGAGGCTTGAAGACTACTGCCGATGAAACAGGGAGTATGCCGATGAAGGAAGACTTGAAGACTACTGCCGATGAAATAGGGAGTATGCCGATGGGAAGGAGGACGATGAGATTTCCATCGTAATTGAGGCGGACAGGGAAATAGATAGGAGTTGATTTCCTTTTCTATATTTGTTAGGGTATGATTCATGTAAGAGTCACGTGTTTCCTTAGATATGGGATTGGTATCCTAGTTGTGTTTGGTTGTGTCTCTTTAGATCAGGGTATAAATATGGAGTAAGGGGCAATGTAATATAGACATCAATCAATATCAAAACCAATTTTTACTCCTATTTGCATCTACTTACTTTTCGGCGACTTTGTCAATTTGCATATTTTTCCTTTTTTACGAGTTCTCATTGATTCGGCGAGCTGCATCATTTCAGTGCGACCTTCGGCGATTCTCGAGTTCCGCGTGAGCACCTCTTGGCCGTGACTTCTGGGCGTATCGCTGTTGTCAGGACCAAAGTGTTCGTATCTTCATCCTTGTCGATTAGCAGGTCAAATCGACTGGCACGCTTTGGATATCGATTCGGGTATTAGCCCTTTGTGTTTGCAGATCCACTTTTGCATCAACACATCTTTTGGCACGCTCGGTGGGACCAATCAATCAATATGTTCAATCCCGAGATCGATTCAGGGAACATTATCGCAGTATCAGAAGAAGATCTCAAGGAAGAACAGAGGCAGGCTATGGAAAAGGCTGTAGAAGAATACAAGCAGCTTTGTCTGAGATCGTTTAGCTTGAACAAGAGTGGACAAGTCATCCAGAAGCAAGATTTGCCGTTGCCTCGGCAGGTTACCTTTGACTCCAATCCTGGTAAACTTCAAGAGATGGTTAATTCTGCAGTAAATCATGCTTTGATTAATCATTCCAATGTGCTGTCCAATACTGTTCATAATGCTGTGGTTCGAACTCTCAAAGAAGGACAAGCGGCACCACATTACGTTGGGCCTGCCTATCATCAACCAGAGCCGGCATCTGTCAAAACTCCATCGGCTCCTTCGGCCGTTGTGGGTACAGAAGTTACTTCCCCTCCAGTATTGGCAGGCTCACCTAATATTCAATCTACACCGATACAATCAGATCAGGTACTACCAGGAGGGCGAGTTCAGCTTAATACAGATCTATCGGCATCAGCTATGTCAGGCCCTGTGTCTTAGAATAGCCAGATTCCTACTAATTGGTGGGGATATGGCATGCCTCTAGAGTCATCTGCTTTCAATCCTAGATTACCTCAAGTGTTTGATGCAGTAGGAAGAGCGCCTATACCATCGGCCGTTTCGCCGATGGCTCAAGTGCCTCAATATGCCGCAACTACTTCTGTGCAACCAACTCCAGGAGGTTTCCAGATGCCTATGGTTCAAACATTCAATTCAAGTCCATCGGCGAGCTTACTGCCGATGCAGCAGAAAGCCCCTGCTATGAGTCAAACTGGGGTTCAGTTCATGCCTCAAACCAGTTATAATTATCCAACAATATCAGCAAATTACCAGCCATCGGTAAGTTTTGTACCGATGAGTTCTAATAATGATTGGTCAGGACAGTTACCTGTTCAACATACAGTTCAGCGAAATCAGCAGGTTGCAGGGATTCAACAAGGTCATATGCAAGCTGGTTTCCAGAATCAAGCATCGGCAGCCCAGCCGATGAATCCTTTCCAACAGGCTAATGGATCACAAGTAACGGCAAATATGCCGATTGCTGGAGATCGTGGGCCACAAAGATATGTGGAGGGATGTCAGCAGGCACCTCCTGTAGAAATTCAACCAGTTCGTCAGTAGGAGGCTGATGCTTTTTGGGCCGATAAGATAGCAGAAATTATGAAGGATCAGTTTGGGATAAAGCCCAAGGTCAATACTTATTCTTATCGGACTCCATACCCTCCTGCATACGATTTAATTCCTCTCCCAAATCGGTACAAGGTACCGGATTTCACTAAATTCTCTGGGCAAGATGATACATCAACAATGGAACATGTCAATCGCTTCATTATTCAATGTGGAGAGGCAGCTAACAGAGATGAATTAAGAGTTCGATTATTTTCATCATCTTTGTCTGGATCAGCATTTACATGGTTCATTTCATTACCACCAAATTCTATTATTACTTGGGTTGATCTAGAAAAACAATTCCATAAGTATTTCTTTGCTGGAATCCATGAAAAGAAGCTTACCGATTTAGTAAAATTGAGACAGCGTAATGATGAATCGGTAGAGAGCTTTGTACAAAGGCTACGAGATGTAAAAAATAAGTGCTATAGCCTGGTGCT
This sequence comes from Miscanthus floridulus, assembly GCF_019320115.1. NCBI lineage: Eukaryota > Viridiplantae > Streptophyta > Magnoliopsida > Poales > Poaceae > Miscanthus > Miscanthus floridulus. The sequence goes on along the minus strand of NW_027097067.1, from coordinate 80,522 downwards.
GGATGATCGGCAGCTTGCCGATCTGGCTTTCCAAGGGTTATTGCCACATCTTAAAGACAGATATGCTTCTCAGGAGTTTGAAAGCCTCAGTCATCTTGTGCAAAGGATCTCTGATCAAGATACTAGGGTTTTTGAACCTAAAAAGAACTGGAGTAAAAAGGTATCATTTGTTGAAGAAGTAGGAAATTCTGACTCTGATGAAGAACCAGTTATCGGCTTAGCTGAGTGGGTTAAGAACAAAAAGCCGATATCATGTCCCTTTGGTCAAAAAGAGCCAGAAAAGTTTACCTTTGATATCACCAAGGCCGATAAAATATTTGATCTTCTGCTTCAAGAGGGCCAAATTAAGCTATCACCTAATCATGTGATCCCATCGGCAGAAGAGTTGAAGAAGATTTTGTACTGCAAATGGCACAATGCAACTTCACACAGTACAAATGAGTGCAAGGTATTCAGGCAACAGTTACAATCGGCTATTGAATCTGGGAGAATTAAGTTTGGTACTTCCAAGGCCCAGAAGCCGATGAAAATTGATCAACACCCTTTTCCAGCAAATATGTTGGATGCCAAAGGAAAGACCAAGGTATTGACGTCAGAGGCTGCTGAGAAAAACGCGTCAGTGGACCCCCAACATCGGATAACTACCGATGATGCAAAGAGTAAGGGTTTGCTAGGAGAAAGCAGTAGTTCCAAAAATCCTCCTCGACCTGGCATTGTGATTACTCATCGAAGGCAGCAGGAGGGTTGGCGTCAACGTAATGACCGATATCGACAACAGCAAGAAGTGAGACGTCAGGAAGAATGGAATCGACATAAAGATCATTGGAGATGTCCGTTTTTCATCCATTGCTGGGAAGAAGGTATTAAATTGCCAACTGTTGAAAATTGCCCTGAGTGTAATGGTTATTACGGAGTCAATCGCTCAGAAAGAAGGTTTCAACTTGGTAATCAGGGTTTGTCTATCAATGAGCCGATCAGAGGCAGAGCATCAGTGCATGATCGGCTGGGGGGCAGACTTAGTGTACATGAGAGGCTTGGTAAACGCGCTGGATATTTTCCAAGGAATCAAGAGGAGCTTGAGGAGATGGCAAACGCAAGAGTTCCCGATGAGGAAATATTCTACAGGGACCCTAATATACGTCGTGTAGAACCAACTAGGACTTGTTATCAGCCGGTTTGGAAAACCAAGTTTCCTCGATGGTGCCCAGAGGGTCTGACAAAGACGCAGAGAAGGAGGATGCAACGTGAGCGTCAGGAGGATTTATACCAAGAGGAAAATTCCTCCAATGAAAGGCCTGGTCATCAGCAGTGGCAGGTAAAATACAAAAATAAGGGTCCATCGGCAGATGTTAATATGGTATTCATGTTGCCGATGGAGTTTTTGGCACTATCTGATAATGAGGAAGAAGTTGTTCTCTCTGATCAAGTAGCTCAGTTAACACTAGATCCAATGATGGCTGTTTTTGAGAAACCTACCGATGACGAGAGACAGCATCTTAAGGCTTTATTTGTGAAGGGCAGAGTTGATGGGCAGCCTGTGTCTAAGGTACTTATTGATGGAGGGGCTACGATTAATATTATGCCTTACGTGATGTATCGGAAACTTGGTAAGGGAGATCAAGACTTGACCAAAACCGATATGATGTTGAAAGATTTTGAAGGCAATGTGTCACCGGCTAAAGGGGCAGTGTGCGTTGAATTGACCATCGGCAGCAAAACCTTGCCAACGACGTTCTTTGTTATCAACGGCAAGGGTGCATATAATCTGCTTCTAGGGAGGGATTGGATTCATGCTAATTGTTGTGTTCCTTCTACAATGCATCAATGCCTCGTACAGTGGATTGGGGATAAGATTGAGGTCGTCCCTGGTGATTCTTCTTATATCATCGCATCGGCAGAATCAGATACTTATGAGCGAACTAAATGCATATCAGGAGAAGCTTGGGAAAAAGAGTTCCTTAGAGTTGCTGATTATGAAATTCCACCGATCCAAGCAGTCGGTTCTGAAGAGGAGTTTTAATGGATAGGTTTGCCGATGATGGAAAATTAGGTCAAGGGTTCACATCGGCAGATGATTTAGTAGAAGTAGATATCGGTGATGGTGATAGGTCAAGACCTACTTTTATTAGTGCTAAGTTAGATTCCAAGTGTAAGCAGCGAATAACAGATTTGTTAAAAGAGTATAAAGATTGTTTTGCTTGGGATTATACTGAGATGCCTGGATTAGACCGATCGATAGTTGAACATCGGTTACCTATCAAATCTGGATTTCGGCCACATCAGCAGCCAGCGCGCCGATGCAACCCTAATGTACTTCCTGACATTAAGGCCGAAATAACTAAATTAATTGAAGCAAAGTTTATTCGGCAATGTCGATATGCAGAGTGGATCTCTAATGTGGTTCCTGTTTATAAGAAAAATGGAAAACTTCGTGTCTGTATTGATTTCAGGAATCTCAACAAAGCCACACCGATGGATGGCTATCCAATGCCGATTGCTGATTTGTTGATTGATGCTGCGGCTGGACATCAAATTATCAGCTTCATGGATGGTAATGCAGGTTACAATCAAATATTCATGGCTGAGGAAGATATTCCCAAGACTGCTTTCAGATGTCCAGGTCATGTGGGGTTGTTCGAGTGGATAGTCATGACGTTTGGTTTGAAAAATGCCGGTGCTACTTATCAAAGGGCTATGAACTTTATTTTTCATGAGTACATCGGCACATTAGTGGAGATCTACATTGATGATGTAGTGATTAAGTCTGGAGATATCACAGCACATTTAGCCGATCTGCGAAAGATACTGGAGTGCACAAGGAAGCATGGATTGAAGATGAATCCTAATAAATGTGCATTCGGTGTATCAGCAGGACAATTCTTGGGTTTTATGGTGCATCAGCGGGGCATTGAAATCAGTAGGAAGTCTATTGATGCAATTAACAAGGTGATTGCTCCTGCCAATAAGACTCAATTGCAATCTTTGATCGGTAAGATTAATTTCATTAGAAGATTCATATCTAATCTGTCGGGTAAGATCAAGGCTTTCAGCCCACTACTTAAATTGAAAGCTGATCAGGAATTTGTATGGGGAGTTGAACAGCAATTAGCCCTTGATGAAATTAAGAAATATTTATCAAATCCTCCAGTGCTAGTTCTACCTCAACATGGGAAGCCTTTCAGGTTATATTTGTCAGCTGATGATACAGTTATCGGTTCAGCTCTTATTCAAGAATTTGAAGGGAAAGAACGTGTTATTTATTATTTGAGCAGAAGATTAGTGGATGCTGAGACGAGGTATTCGGCCATCGAAAAATTGTGTCTGTGTTTATACTTTTCTTGTGTCAAATTAAGGCATTATTTGTTATCTGCCGAATGTACGGTCATATGCAAAGACGATGTGGTCAAGTATATGCTGTCGATGCCAATATTAAGTGGTAGAATCGGCAAATGGATTTTAGCATTATCAGAATTTGAACTACGCTACAAATCAACTAAGGCAGTTAAAGGGCAAGTGATGGCTGATTTTGTCACTCAGCATTGTAATACAGTGGACTCTCTGGGGATTGCTCCCTGGACACTTTTCTTCGATGGGTCCACATGTGGTGAAGGAGCAGGTATCGGCATTGTGTTAATTTCACCTCAAGGAAGGAAGTATGAGTTTTCATTGCCGATTGTTGCTACAGCGACAAACAATCAAGCTGAATACCAAGCCTTGATAAAAGGGTTAGAATTGCTAAAGGAGATACGTGCCGATGTTGTTGAAATCTTTGGTGATTCTATGCTAGTTATAAATCAATTGGCTGGAATTTATGAATGCCGAAGTGAAGCTTTGATTTCGTATTATGAAAGATGTTTGCAATTGTTGAAAGGATTTAGAGATTTTCGTCTTGAACATATCTCTCGATTGCATAATGAGGAAGCTAATCGACTAGCTCAGCATGCTTCAGGGTATCAGCCTATTCAGGAAGTGCTAACATCGGCAGTTGATACCGATGACTGGAGGAAAGAGATTGTCGATTATTTAAAGGATCCATATAGAAAGGTTGAGAGACGTATAAGGTTCCAAGCTACCAAATATGTGCTCCTCGATGATGAATTATATTATCGAACTATAGATGGAGTTTTACTTAGATGTGTTAGCAATGATGAATCGAAAAGCTTGATGGGTGAAATTCATGAAGGAGTATGTGGGGCACATCAATCGGCTTTCAAGATGAAATGGATGATCAGAAGGAATGGGTACTATTGGCCGACTATTCTTGAAGATTGTTTTAAATATTTTAAGGGATGCCAGGGGTGTCAAAAGTTTGGTAATATTCAAAGAGCGCCTGCATCGGCTATGAATCCTATAATCAAACCATGGCCGTTCCGGGGATGGGCTATTGATCTCATTGGTCAGATTTATCCGCCATCGAGTAAAGGACATAAATTTATTCTGGTTGCTACCGATTATTTCACAAAGTGGGTTGAGGCAATTCCTTTAAAAAAGGTGACATCGGTCAATATGATTGATTTTGTGAAAGAGCATATTGTTTACCGATTTGGTATTCCTCAGACTATCACTACCGATCAGGGCACTATGTTTACATCAGGAGAATTTGATGAGTTTGCTGTAGGTATGGGAATTAAAATTTTAAATTCTTCTCCATATTATGCTCAAGCTAATGGTCAAGCTGAGGCTTCTAACAAAGGGATCATCAAACTCATTAAGCGCAAAATTGAAGAAAATCCTAGGAGGTGGCATACAGTATTAAATGAAGCCTTGTGGTCATATCGGATGTCATGTCATGGTGCAACCAAAGTAACGCCTTATCAGTTAGTATATGGACACGATGCAGTATTGCCTTGGGAAATTAAGGTTGGCTCTAGACGAATACGTTCTCAAAATCAGCTGACAGCCGATGATTATAATACTCTTATGAAGGATGAGTTGGAAGATGTGGCGGGTCATCGGTTAAGGGCTTTAGTTAGTATCGAAGAAAATAAGAAAAGAGTAGCTAGATGGTATGACAAGAAGGTGAAAGTAAAAGAGTTTGCCGATGGAGATCTGGTCTGGAAATTGATTTTACCGATTGGGACTAAAAGTTCAAAGTTTGGAAAGTGGTCTCCTAATTGGGAAGGTCCATATCGGATAAATCAGTCTGTTCCTGGTAATGCATATATTTTAGAAACCCTCGAAGGGGTTGTGTTTCCCAGAGCGTTAAATGGAAAATATTTAAAGAAATATTACCCTAGTATCTGGATAGATGCATAAAAGTATAAATGCCGATAACAGTACTATCGGCTAGAATTATGCAAGGATGTCAATGTCTCATAAAGTGCCGATACAATAAATAAGATTACACGTTCAACAAGGATTGGATAGCTAATATCGCACGCAGGCGAATCTGGTCGGCTTCCTCCATTTCTTTGATATCGTCATCGGCAGCACCCTCCACAGGCTTGAGTTTTTTCTTCATGGCTAAAGCTTTGCGAGCTTGGATATCTCTTTCTTGCTGAAGGGCTTTGACGACATTGGGTAGCTGGCTTTCTTCTTGTTGAGCATGAGTTAAGGCTGCATCGATTTCTTTCAATTCAGCCAATAGAGCTATCTTCCTTGCTGATAGATCCAAGATTTTCTGCTTAAGTGCAGCACCCGAAGTCTGCAAGTTGACGATGCCCTTGTGCTTCTCATCAGCGATTTGTTTCAGTTGTAGCATCTCTTCTTTGAGTTGAGCTTGAGCTGCTCTATCGGCAATGCGCTGAGCAGCCCGTTGATATTGCAGTTGGCGGCTTTCTAAGTGAGCTGCTGGGAATAGTACTTCTTCAACATCGGCAGGGATCTGGCCACAAATTGTTTTGAAAATTGCCTTTGCGGGGGCCGAGTCATCTACCAGTTGGGCGGTACCTTGCTGTAGCAAGTTCAGGAGGGTTTCCAACTTGGATTTAGTCTCTGCCGATATTGTTCCCAGTGCAAGGGAAGAACTTGTCTCCTCTCCATCGTCGTCAGAAATGTCAATGGCAAAGGAAAATAGGCTGTTCGGGGAATCTTGTTCCTGAGAGAGAGAAAAGGAGATCAGTTAGGGGTAAGTATGAGTATTGTAAAATCAGCTAGGTTGATCGGTTTACCTGTTTCAAGGCAATTTCCTGTGCTTGACTGGAGGAAGCAACCTGGAGTATGTCGTGTGGGGGATCGGCTGAGCTTGCCGATGGGATATCCTCTGTGACTTCATCGGTGGTGGGCTCTTGAGGTATGATGACCGATGACATTGGGGCAGATGTAGGGATCGGCATAGACCTTTGTCGTTTTGGCTGTGCTTCATTATCTGTTAAAGCTTTGCGCTTTGCTTGGGCATCGGCAACGATTGGCTGGGGGGCATCGACACTTGTTGGTTGTGAAGCTTGGACATCTGGTACGTTTGCCGATGTACCCAATTGTTGCTGCAAAACAAGTGTAAGATATGATATTTAACAGATAAAATGTAAAGTCAAGAAGCTACCTCTGAAGGTTCATCGAAAGAAGTGGTGCTTGATATCGGCGGAATTGCCGATGACGATCCAGTAGCAGCTCTTACCCCCTGATGATTAAGGTTAATACAATTTGTGATCGGCATAAGTGAAAATAAACAAGGTTGTTACCTTAAATGCTTTGACCAAGGTTGTAGCAGCGGCCGATGGAGTAGCCCTGGATGTAGCCAATTTGGACTTAGAAGTGATGGTCTTGGTACGAATCTTCTGGTGGGTCAAAGCGGCTAAGGTGGGAGCGTTGTAGCCGATCGGCGATGTTGGGGAAATAGGCCGGAGATTGAAGGGTTTCCCACTTTTGCTCACCGATGGTGCTGGGTTGTTAACCTGTTACAAGAGAATCAGTTACTGATATATGAAGGGAAAAGCAGAAGGGAGTTAAAGGAAACTTACCGCGTCGTCAGGGATGGCATATTCAGGGTCGATCATGTGCCGATATGTGTGAGCAGAAGTTGCGAACAGTTGTTCTTTCCACTCTCGCCACCATTGCTTATATGACTCGGTGATGAAAGATATTGGTGTCTAGGTGGATATATCAACATCTGTAGTATCGGCATCGGGGGAGAGTTGTACTACCTTGTTCCAATCTGTTCTGCAGGTGATTGTTTCCCTAGGTTTGATCACATCGGCAAAGCAGAGTTTGATTGGCAGTTGCCCAAAAGCCAATTGGCGGGATACTGCCGATGGGTTGTAAAATTCATATGTAATGTTGGTGTTTTTCCCGCTGCCGAATGTGTTTACTGGAATTGCCCTGGGAGTGATGATAGCCATCATGAGCTCATTATCTTGATTCAGAGTGTCATCGGCAAAGTTGAAAAGAAGGGGGAATCTGTTTTCTTCGTCAATATAAGGCACCCAGGCCCTATGATCATGAGAAAGACCATTGTAGAAGCTTTGAAAGAATCTACCGATTTGGTCTTCGTTGGCTTCTGTTCCAGGAAGGACAATTATGGCTTCACCAAAATTGAGGGGTGAGCGTGTTGCCGATTCATCATCCCCAAGCACATAGTCTTCAGCAATTTCTCGTGGGAATTGTTGAGCAAAAAAGTCCCATTGCAAACGTTTGTGCATATGGGCATTCAGCCACATGTTGATAAACCACCACGGGCCTCCCAGGTTGCCGATGGGTTCGCCAAGCAAAAGTTTCTGAGACACTTGATGAAGAAGATGATAAGTGGAGCTCAGAAGGTATCGGCCAAGAGGAAACCTTACGCCATTAGCCAAAAGTTCAGCTGCAGGGAGGAAGGCGTTGGTTGGTCCTACTGATCGACCATAGAAGATAAATTTTTCTAACCACATATTCAGGAATGTGGCATGTTCCCTCTGGCTAAGTGTCCCGGTTTTCTGGTATTCTTGAATATATCCTGTCCAACCGCCGATGTTGCGGGTATTCACCCTATATTAAGACTTTCTACCATAGATGGAGCCTTCATCGGCAGTTGAGATGTCCAAGCCAGTAAGCATGTGGATATCGGCAAGGGTAGGAGTAGCTGGGCCATGTCCAAACATAAAAGTATTGGTCGTGTCTGACCAGAAATAAGCAGCTGCAATTATCATTGATTCATTTTTCTGCATATCGGCAATAGAGAGCCTAATGCATTGGTCTAACCTTCGTTCTGCCCAGTATACTTGCATCGATCTATTAACCCTCAAGTACCAATCTTTCCACCCTTTGGTGGTTTTGGGCCAAGATCGGAATGTGTCTTTCCACAAATTCAGAGAGAAATTTTGGGCTCTAAAGGGGATTCTGTTAACCTCTGCATTGATCAGATCGGTTGGATCTGGGTTGCCCATTGGTCCAAGGCATTGGACGTGCGGCTGATCGGTTGGGATAACTAATTTGTTGCGCAGTTCCTAAGGTTATGGAATCCAGAAGACAGAAGAAAGGAAAAATCACCAACTGAATGAATTTGCAAAAAGATCAAAGTAAAAGGTAATGGAAGTGGAGCGAACCGTGGGGACGTCGAAGTTGATGGCCATTGTCTTGAGGAAGGTGGAGGTACGAGCCGGAAACTTGAAGTTAGCGCCGGAGAAGGGTTCTTGTTGGTTGAGGTCGCGCAGTTGTTCGTCGGAGTCGCCGCCGGAGAGAGAGAATGCCAAGGATTGGAGGCTGAAGGTCAAGGCGGTTCAGAGGGATATGGTAACTGTTCGCGCGATAATCAGGGGATTGTACAGATGAGTTGATGACAAGTAATCATGACTTGGAGGGGATATCGATACATGATATTTTAATTCTGAAAATGGCAGCATTATCATGTTAAGATCTTGCCGATGGGTTATTGTTTCGGTATCTTAACCATAATCAAGGCAAGAGTGGTTGGCGATTGTGCGATATTTACTGAAGTGCGTGAATCAAGATTAGATTTGATTGGATTTGATAACAAATCAAGTTTTGGCTTGGAGAATGAGTTACGGTAATCGGGCAAAGGCAAGCGTTATCTGGAGTAAATTTCGGAGCATTAATGGTTTTATACTCCGAAATTGGGGGGCATGTGTTGACATCGTTTTTTTTGCACGTGTCAAAATAATCGGAGTGGACTAATCGGCAAGGGGAAAGTTATTGAATACTTTGATAGCCGATGAAAGCCAGTTTGTAAAGATGGTTGCCGATAGCTGGTGATGGTCGATGGAAAGGTTGATTTGGACTCGGGCGTTGCCGATGAGGTTGGAGGTGTTATTGTCGATGCCGATGAAGGGAGGCTTGAGGACTACTGCCGATGAAACATGGAGTATGCCGATGAAGGGAGGCTTGAAGACTACTGCCGATGAAACAGGGAGTATGCCGATGAAGGAAGACTTGAAGACTACTGCCGATGAAATAGGGAGTATGCCGATGGGAAGGAGGACGATGAGATTTCCATCGTAATTGAGGCGGACAGGGAAATAGATAGGAGTTGATTTCCTTTTCTATATTTGTTAGGGTATGATTCATGTAAGAGTCACGTGTTTCCTTAGATATGGGATTGGTATCCTAGTTGTGTTTGGTTGTGTCTCTTTAGATCAGGGTATAAATATGGAGTAAGGGGCAATGTAATATAGACATCAATCAATATCAAAACCAATTTTTACTCCTATTTGCATCTACTTACTTTTCGGCGACTTCGTCAATTTGCATATTTTTCCTTTTTTACGAGTTCTCATTGATTCGGCGAGCTGCATCATTTCAGTGCGACCTTCGGCGATTCTCGAGTTCCGCATGAGCACCTCTTGGCCGTGACTTCCGGGCGTATCGCTGTTGTCAGGACCAAAGTGTTCGTATCTTCATCCTTGTCGATTAGCAGGTCAAATCGACTGGCACGCTTTGGATATCGATTCGGGTATTAGCCCTTTGTGTTTGCAGATCCACTTTTGCATCAACAGCGGTCATGATCATCTCGCCGATGCCTATAGGTGGCTTTCGGTTGAACTTGGAACGGAGCTCGCGGTGATAAGTCCTCAGACGAAGGCGGTGATGACCTCAGCTTCCATGATGTTGGGAATAGAATTCCTCATCTCGGAGAAGTGTCTGATATAGCTACGGAGGAGCTCGGATGACTTTTGGGTGATGCGGTTGAGGTCATGCTTGGTTCCCAAACGTGTAAATGTAGCCATGTAGTTTTCGGTGAAAACTTTCTTTAGCTCTTCCCAAGATGTGATGGAGTCCGGGGCAAGGCTTGTGAACCAACTCATGGCGGCTAGCGTGAGCATGACACGGAGGTAATTTGCCATGACGTTGGTGTCGCCTCCGGCGATGCGAACGGCCATGGCATAAGCCTGCAGCCACTAGGTTGGGTTCATCCTTTCTTCATAGGGCTCGACCCCAGTGATTTTAAAACCACATGGCCACTAGAGTGTTTGGAGTGCCCTGGTGAATGCCGGAGGTCCTTTGGGATTGCCGGCTCCATCATCTGTGACGTTGCCAATGGTGATTAGCTCCAGAGCCAAGTCTGGGTTACCATACTCTCGCTCGTACTCCTAGCGGCGGCATACTTCATCTTCATGGTGACCAAAGCGACGATGTTCGATACGCCATTGTGCATCTCAGAGATTGCTGAGGTGCACTCGAGCATCCTGTTTGACCTCCTGGTCGTGCTGGCGATTGTGCTTGGTGAAATGGCTTTGGCTAGGGCGACGATTGGATCTTGGCGCAACAGATCGATGAATTGTGCTTGTCGAGCATGAAGGTCTTTGGTCCTGGCAGATATCGTTGACCTGACAGTGCACCGCTTTTAGCATGGCAGCGACCATGGTGACCTCAGGAGTTTGCGGGAGCCAGGCGAGCTCATTGGCAGCTACGGCTAGGTTAGTGCTTGGAGTTTTGTAGATGTCGTGACCGTCGACACGGAGAAAATCTTCATCAAGGTTGCAATGAAGCAGCCTCCCTTGCGAGTCGAATTGGTAGTCTCGAGCAGCCTCAGCCATCGTGAGGGCGCGCTCATTTTCACGGCGCTGCTCATAGTTGACATTCCTGTTTTCACCAGCGGCGCGTTCCTCATTGGTTCCGCCATTCTGAGGGGGCTGTCAATACTGACATTGAAGATGGCACCACCCCAAAAAGGCAGGAGAGGAGGTTGCTCGGTGAAGGTTTCGGTGAGGGTCTCCGTGGAGCCCTGAGATTCGGAGTCAGGACTCTCCTCCAAGATGGTTTGGAGGGATGCTTCAGGGCATCGGCTGGCGTGCAGCATGTTGACCATTGGTGAGAGCTGGTCGGCGATCTGGTCAGTGAGAGGGTGGATATCCCCCACCTAGTCGGCGAATTTGGCCCTTAGGGTGTCTTGGTACATGGCGGCGGTGTTGGCGAGCCCGAAGGGCAGGGCCATAACCCTCGGAGTTTGCCAAGCAGCTTCTAATAGATCCGGATCGAAGAGTGGTCGGCACCGAACAAAAGTGTCCAGAGCTGATTCGACGACAGAGAGGCAATCGGTGAGCTTCAGGCCGACCCGATCGATGGATTCGATCAGATCGTCATTGTTGATGTGCCTCCTCTAGTAATGAGGAAGCGAATGGCGAGTCGTTGATGAAGGCAACCTTAGAAGTGGATCCAAGATCAGATCTATAGTTGCAGGTGCGAGGGTGGTTGGCACAGAGCGGATCTACACCAGCTCGAGGAGCTCTCCAACTCCATCGATGTTGATGACCCACGAGATAGATCCAACCATGAAGATTTGGCCAGGTTGCGGGAGGGACAAAGAGCCTGTGGAAAAAGCCATCTTGTTCGACGAGGAAACAGCATGCTAACCTCTACCTGGCGCGCCAATTGTCGACAAAATATCATCGGCAGTCCTCCAAGGGGTATCCCACGAAGGTAGATTGATTGGTAGAGGAGCACGAGATCAAGAACAAGAAAGCAACAGAGACACACGAGTTAGATAGGTTCAGGCCATCAGTATGACGTAATACCCTACTCCTATGGTCTGTTGGTTTGTATTAGCTATCATATGATATGCCGTGATTTTAGAGGGGGTCCCTACCTGCCTTATATAGTCCAGGAGGCAGGGTTACAAGTTGGTTAGATCTAAGAGATAATCAGAAAGTAATAACTGATTACAGGAATCTTGGGATCATACATATCCTAACAGATCTTGTAGTATCTTCAGGATATCTTCCTGATGTCTTACGGAATGCACCAAGCAGAGATGTGCCCCACAAGGCTTCTTCTTATGGGCTGGGCCACCCCTAGGGGCATAGCCCATGTGCTCTGCCATGGGTATCCAAGGTCCTACACCCCACATTAGTTGAAGCAATCAAAAGGATTGATCAAGAAAAGCAAGCAACACCCAAAAGAAAGCTAGTCATAATATTTCAAGTGATATTCCAAATAGTGCTCTCATGCAAGCAAAGATCAAAAGATGAAGCAAGCCAACCACAACAAGAAAGTGGACTTGATCATAAGTGGTATTCATTTCATATGGGTGAAGAATGGAATTCAAAATGGTATCTATTGGTCTTCACCAAGCTTAGAATTGGACTTCACATTGCTATTAGAGTAATGAATTGGAATCTATGTGACTATCCTCTACTCCAACATAGCAAAGGTATCATTGTAATGTGCATGATCATTTCATCCATTACTAGTATGCGGTTAGTGCATATAGTACATGCTTCATAGGATCATGCATAACTAATAAAATATTTAAATTCATAGCCTACCACTATTGCTTGAATGATTACTTGATCTAGTGGTTAGCGTATGAATTTGTTCATGAGCTAGTGAACCCAAGTACTTGATTTAAGTTGAATTACTAAATAAGTGACAAGTACAACATTGGCAAGATAACCCCTGCAAGAGGTGTGAAGAAGCTTGTCATTGGTTCAAACCAGACTTGAAAGCTTAGGCAAATCAATTTAGTTCAAGTCAATCATAGAAGCTCATGATAGTGATAAGAATACAAGCACAAGACAACAATGCAAATGGATATCTAGTTTGTTTGTTACAAGTGGTATCTAGACTCAAGTATTTCATCAAGAATCTACAAGTAATGTCTAGATCAACTCATTAATGATATCCTATAAGTGGTACTCATGAAGATAACAAATGTTCAAGAAATTGTCAAAATTGACAAATCCAACAAGTGGTTCCATGGTAGAAAAATTATTTCAAGTAATATCACATCTATACATGGTATCAATCATGCAAGATGATGGTTCCACAAGTGATCCTCAACTTTAAGTGATCATCAAATGAAGAATGCATCCCTCACCTACAAGAGCTCAAGTGTATCAAATGGATGACCCATGCTATCACATATGGGGAGGTGTACCACAAATTGATATCAAGATCAAAGATCCTATGTGTGGTATCTCAAGAAGCCCTACACAAGATACAAGTGGTACAAGCTACAAGTGGTATCTTCAAGTGGTGTCATTCCAACAATCAAGTAATGTCCATAAAAAATGCAAGATTCAAGCCTCGAACATCTACCCCAAATGCATACCTTTGCATCAATAAGAAGCACACCTTTTATGGAAATTGATGACAAAGGGGGAGAGATTGTACAAAGATATGAAAGCTTTGAGATTAAGATTGTACAAGGGGGAGAGATAAGAGGAGAGATAAAAATAGAGGTTGGACATGGATATGGTCAAAGAGGGTGCAACATTGGAGAAAAGAGAAGGATCAAAATTCTTGGACAAGAGAAGCACACAAGTAGGGGGAGCAAGCTCATGAACTTTGATTGATTGCATTTGATATGTGCATATTCATGTGCTTGCTTGCATTGCATAAGTTCTTAAATTCAATTTGCATGCTTGTGTGATGTATGCTAGTTGTAGAACTTAAATGATGATTTGATAACTAGCATGCATAGGATGGTAGCTAGACACTTGGTATGCCTTACAAGTAATGCTAATACCTTGCTTTTAATGTTGATCTCACGAGGTATCTAGTGTTTTTATTTCCAAGTGATATCTAGCTAACCATGGTGCTAAGGATGAACTTAAAGGTGCAACTCCGATTGGTATCACGCTTCAAAGGTTTATTCTATACACCTTAGCATCATTTGGTAGTAATTACTCTCCCACATTTTCAATCTATGCATATGTGCGAACTTCAAACCAAACACTCTAGCACATATGTAGGGGGAGCTACTACTACCATCTCAGGTTTGCGGTACTTGTCCAAAATCATTTTTACATGGTAAAATTGCTTGGGTAAACAACATGAATCCAAAAAGAACTTAATTTCCATATCTTTGTAGAGTTGTCATCAATTACCAAAAAGGGGGAGATTGAAAGGTCCTTGTTTAGTTTTGGTAATTAAGTGGCAACCTAGGTGGACTAATTGTGTTTATGTGAGATACACAGGTGATTAGTCCATAGGTACATGTGTGTGAGCAACATATGCCATGAAGGTAAAAATGGCTTGGAGATGTTGCAAAGCTCACACATGTGATGATGAAGGAGCTCATTGCACATGAGACATGACATTGAGTCATGTGATCAAGGTGGAGAAGATCAAGACAAGACTTGGCTTGCTGGATCGGTTGCAAACATGAAGGGCAAGTTAGAGGCTTTGGAGCGATGGACCGCGTGGCGGTGAAGCTTGAGCAAGACTTGGTGCCAATGGATGAAGGCAACGGTGAAAAGCAAGTGAAGTCAAGATCGATGAACCAATATGATCATGTGATGATATGAAGTGGATCATATCATTGTTGATCATGTTGGTGCATGTGTTGCATCAACATTGGAGGAGATGAAATGGAATGCGCAAGGCAAAGGTATAACCTAGGGCATTTCATTTCACCGGTCATAGGTGTGTAGAGAAGTTGATGACCGGGTTTAGGATAGATGGCCGTACTATCAAGAGGGGCAAACTTGTTTGCATATCGGTCATCTAGTGCCACTCGAGTGATCTAACTTTGCATCATCGCTAGGATTGAGTGGTGTGGCAAGTTGAGTGGCTAATCCTTTGGAAAATGATTGTGAAAATGCTAACTGTAACACCTCGGGTGTTAGCCTTGCATAACTTGACTTGTATAGCATGAGCATGATCATAAAGCATTCATGTATAAGCTTTGACACTTGAAACATTGGGTTGCAACATCTGCAATGTTTGCTTATTATCGCATGTTTCTTAAGCATATGCAACATTCTTATTATTTCATGTTTCCATGTGTATGTGCATATGATCGTGTAAACATGTAGATGATTGTGTGACCTTGCAAGTAGCTTAAACATGTTTAGAATATCATCATGAACAACTTTGGTATTTAGGGTTAGGGCTAATTAGGTCATTAAGTCATAGTTTGAGTATGTATCATCATTTGATTGTAGCTTGTTTGACCAAGTTTGAACTAGGTGTTAGAGACCTTGTATGGAGGAGATCACTAAAGCAAAGTTGTAGTGTTTGACATAAGGAACAACTTTTATTTTTAGGTCATTGACTGATTCAGCTCCTAGCATGCTTGAATGGGTCCCACAAAAATCAGAAAAATCAACCTTTGCAACACTTAGTCATTTTTGTTCTAAGTCATGCCCTGACAGTGCTGTCAGCCCGACCTTTGGTACGATATAACTCAGTTTATGTTGCGAATTAGCACGAGATCATTGAACAACATTTGGAGATGGTACTTAGGACTATGACTTTTGTTCTGAAAGAATTCACTGAATCACTTTGCATAGGGAGTTATTTCGATTACAAAACTTGTCGTCAGGCTCGGCATGTCGCGACTGACGAACTAAATCAAATTCTTCAGTGGCCGACCGTTTCAGGCGCTGATCGCCGCGTGGCGCGGGGTGTGGCCGCGTGTCGCCGGCATTCTGCCCAGTGCGGCAGTGACGCGCCAGAGTGTGGCCTTAACACCGCCAGCGCCCGCTCGACCCCTTCCGCGCTCCCTTTTGCATTTCCTCTGCTCCTCCTTCATCCTCGCGCATAGCCGCTGAGCTCTCGCAGCACCGAGCAGCTCCGTCGTCGCAGTAGCCAGCACCAGCCCGCCCTCATTGCTTCTCCACCACCGCAACCTCTCCACCCTCATCTCAGCGACTCACCGCGCCCGCACTAGCTTGCTGAGAGCGCTTGGTAAGCCATAGCAGCGCACACGCTCTCGCCGGAGCGTCACCGCCGTGTTCCGTCGTCGTGGCCACGTCGCTATAGTCTACCATTCCACGCGATAGCTGATGCGCTAGGTTTGCCGTAGGACACTGGTGCTCGTCTGAGCTTTAGGTCGAGCCACCGAGGTCATCACCAGCATAGCGCCGTCGTCCAGCGCAGCCACTCCGCCATGAGCGCCGCCGCTGTACATAGCCCCGACGAGAGGTTCCACCGAGTAGCTCACCCGGTGCGCTAGGTCATGTAGGTCGCTCGGTGAAGACGACACCACCGGCGGACTCGCCGTCGACGAGCCATGGCCGCGCGAGCTTGCTCAGCGCCACCGGCTCTGTTTTGGTTTCGCTGACCGGTGGGGTCAACTGACCAGTGGGTCCCGCGTGTCAGCGACTCCATGTATTAAGCCAATTCATTTTTGAATGCAGATTTCATATGTTTTGTAATTTTTGTATCGTTAGTTTGGTAGCTTCAAAAATTGTGAAATAAACTTGTGAGTGTCCCTTAGGAAGTGTCGTATTTAGGAAAAATATGTTCTTTACATTTACAGTAGAAATTTTTGGAGATTTAAATAGGGATTTGAAATGTGCTTTTGAATGCATTCAAATTTGTTTATTTTATATCTAGAGTTCTTGTGCTCCAAAAATTATGAAATTTTTGTGGTAAGCTAGTCTTAGCATATATGAACTCTGGTAAAAATATGAGGACCAGTGCATGTGTAGATTTATAGTTATAGATTTTTTTTTTATGAATAGTTAATCCTTGTGTAAATGTTTATAAATTATTTATGGATCCAAAATTCATGAAAATTTTTGGAGGTAATCCTAGTAGTATATGGATGCTAAGAAAAATAGGAAATCTATTGCTTGACAATTTTCAATAGGGTTTTCCATTTATGCTATTTCAAGCCTTGCTTCCTTGTCATTTTTGTATAGGATGTTCTACTTGGTAAAATGACATGAAACTTTTACAGTAGTCCTTTGATAGCATTAGTAAGGCATTGTAAATTTTTAAGAATTTTTGAAACACATCTGGTATATGTTTATTATTTAACCTAGATATCTAAATAAAATAATAAAAGCATTTAAATAGATAGTTTGGGCTTCACCATTATATTATCTCAAATGGATTGGGTATGCTTAAACTGTTGGTAGATTTTATGTTGTCAAATTTTGAATGATTACATGAATTAGAAGTATTGTTACTTGGTATTGCATATTGAATAGTTTCCGGACAGATTCTAGAGTTTGATAAGTTGCATGTTGAAAATGATGTGTACTGTAAAAATGGTCAATAACAAGGTTGTAGAGAATTTGATAGGCTTTCCAAAAAGTCTAGGATCACTGTATTTAGATTAGTAGAACTCTAGTAATGAGTGAAACAAGTAGCTACTGTTTTGTGGCATAATCGATGCATTGTGAAAGTAGATGATTAAATAATCGAGAAGAGATATGCACCTACTCAATAAACATGATGCACTTGTTAACATATATGCATTCGTAATACTTATGCCACATTCATGCATCTAGGATCGGAGGAAGAGATCATGTTGCTAGAATTCGAAGAAGCAGAGGAAGGGAATCAGCAGGAGGATCCGCAAGCCGCAGCTCCCGAAGGCATGGAGCTGAACCCTGAAGAGCTTCTAGAGTGTCCTGACCACCGCCCTACTTCCTTTTTGCGAGGCAAGCCCCAGAGCATTATAAGTCTCCCAGTAATTTACAAATGTTTACTTACATATTTATGATTGATGCATTAGGTTATAAGAGTTGAATGGAACCACTTGATGCATGTAAATTCCTTGTCCAGATATTACACCTTTAACCGGTATAGGTCTAGGATCGAATATATGCTTAGCCATGCTTAGACTGGTAGAAGTCAGGTGATGTCCTGTCACCTACGAGATATAGGTGGATACTGGAGCACGGATGGCTATATCTGCCATCGTGGAACAGAACCATGAGGTAAAAGTAAATCAAGACCGGATGGGAGGTCGATAGAGAAGCAACAAGACATGGAGGTCTTGGGTGTGTCGATCAAGGACTATACCGTTGTTGGAACTTCTGACAAGATTGAACGCATGCCTCTTACTTAGCTGGCCGGATAACTCATTTCGACCGCGAAGCCGAGTAATTCAACTCAGGCCGGGACCCATTCTGTTGTGCACTCCTTCCGGGGAACGATCAGACTGAGCCCAAGGGCAGGCTTGGCCTGAGCATCCTGGCATCTAGTGTTCCAGATTGTGTGGCGCGGTACGGACCCACAAAATGTGTACCTGAGTTGTACCAAAGGTGACCTAAGGCTATCGTGGCTGGTAGACCTGGATTTGTGTTAGGAATAAATTCCCAGCTGGTTGAAATCGATTCAAATCGCCATCTCTCCCGGATAGTGAGAAACTTGACTAGCTCCAACATTGTAGTAACTGTGCTATGAAACATGATGGTTCGGATGAATATGGAATTACAATACCTGCCATGGTTACTATTGTATGCTTCTAAATGATATACCACATGTTTGGCACAGGATAGTTTGTTAACCTAGAAATGGATAGTTATAATTAACCCCGTAAAGAATTTGTAACTGTACCATGATTCAATTGCTTTTACGCAAAAATGTTGTCAAGTTACGTCCACTTATACAGCCTTGCATAATCCTTGGAGTCATTTTATTTCTGGTTCATGATGGGTAAGTCTAGCTGAGTACCTTCTCGTACTGAGGGTTTATTTTCCCATTGTTGCAGATGGCACTGTGTATCATGGTTATTGCAAGAGTTGCTTCTATCCCGCTGTGGATGAGGAGTAAGCCTTGGGCAGGCTTCTTTATTAATTTCTATCCTTGCTTTTGTGGACCATGATCCTATTTGGCACTATATCAACTATGTTGGAAACTTTATTTTCGAACTTAATTGCTTCCGCTCTAATTATCAAACTCGGTTTGTAATAATTTTTATTCGTACTCTGATGATGAAATGTATCTGTGAACTTTATGTAATATGTGGCATGTATGTTGAATCCTGTACGATCTTGGTTGTTGTAAATTGTTTATCGAGACCTGTCGTGGTACTCGATGGACTACCGGATTTATATGGGTTCAAGTATGACAGTGCGACCGCTTGCGGGCTGCCATTGTACTTGTACTCTTATAAATTGGTCGGTTCTGCGACAGCTGGCATCAGAGCAAGATTCAACGTTAATTGTCACATGTGTATTTAAAACAAAAGTTTTTGTTTTCCAAAAATCCTTCTCTAGCAACTAATAGTTATATAATATGTATTTGAAATCTAAAGTGTGCCAATGATCACTTTCCTTATGCCCAAATTAAGGACTATTAGGTGGCTATTTAAGTACTAACATGGGGGTTTTTACTTTGTCGTCTATACGGCGTGCTATTGTATGGATGCCATTCACTTGAGTGGCAATGTATGGATCAAATGCCTCTACGCCAAGGTAAGATGATAAGTGACATGACCGCAAGATGTAAGCGTGTGGTCGGGGAGAGTTAGCTTGGTACGGCTATGTATGCATGCTTGCATGTGTATATGGTACGTATTTAATTGTGGGTTTAAATTATTGTCGGGTAGATTGATACGAAAGTATATGTATGGGTATACATATATGGAAGTATTTACAGCTACATTCCGCATATTTCATTCTGGGTTAGGGCTGAAATGAAATTCTTATGTAGGTACCCTAACAACGAAACATGTAGCTTGACTAGTTACGCTAATTATGAGAGAACGTATGTATGCCACCGTGTCTACCGTTAGAAACAAATTTTTCCTAAGTTTGTGAGGACGTACGGCACGAGCATGCATCATGATAATTACCATTCACATAACTACATTGTTCCTCCCCTTATAAAATTCTTACTCGGTTATGTAACTCTTATCCATTATGGCATTGTCTCACCAAGTGGTACATGTTAATGGTGCAGATGGCACGCACTAAGCAGACTACTCGCAAGTCCACCGGAGGCAGAGCTCCCAGCCGTCAGCTTGCTCCACGTACCCGTCACTGTCACACGTTCCTTGGAGAGTTTGGGATGCCTACACTCTTGTGGAGAGTGCTCAGCTATGTAGGCTATCCTGATGGAATGGAACCCCGCTACTTCTAGGCGAATGAGCAGTTGGGAGAAGGTCTCTTGGTTACTGTGGAGGCCATTGTTCATCCCCGAGGTGACAATTCTGAGTGGATAGGCTGGTGTCATGAGTCAACTGGCAGGACTGATGAAGAAGTAGCTGGCAGGGCAGCCTTTGGGATCCTGAGGGATATCATGGATCATTTTCCTCAGGAGCTGACAGCCGCTTTGGTTGGAGTCTTTCCGAGGGGTAACCCCTCCACTGACTCATGGCAGTAGGCAAGAGGAAGATCTTTGGAGATTGGTGCAGCCAAAGGGCAGAACAGCGATAACCCTTCCATGAGCGCCATGTTTGCAGTGATGAGAGTGTTAGATGGAGTAGAAGGTATCCTCAGACGTGATTCTGGTGCTCTTGGTCATGCCCATGAGGATCGACGTCAGCTTCAGAGGGAGCACGACGCCGAGATTGAGAGGCTCACTGAAGAGATGACTTGGTTAACTCACCAAAGGAATGCGGCCTGGACCAGGGAAGATGTTCTGAGAGCTCGACAGTTCAAGCTAGGGCAGCAGTTGGCCAATGTGGAAGAATACAACGATCACCTACATGAAGAGGTTCATCTACTGAACAACCAGCTCCACCCTTATGTCCCACCTGGAGCCACAGAAATGGATCTAGAAGAGGACGAGGAAGAAGAAGTAGAGCCTGAAGAAGAAGTGGAGCCTAAGGAAGGAGATGATCCTATGTCTGACCTCGATAGTGATCATGATGAGGATTAGATCGCTTAGCACTTAATGGAAGGTCTAATGTATCACCTTTATTCATGTAATGGACCTGTAGTTCGAATTTGGCATTAGTAACCCGACTATCATGTAATGTTGATTCATCGCACGTTTGGTTGAACATCAATGCAATTCTAGTCCTTTATCGGTAATCACAATTGAAATTTGCATGCGTTATGTGCGCGATAAGTGGTCTAATTGGGGATGTCATGTTGCGAGAATGAAGTGTTATGCCTCTGTTTTTATTGTGATTTTGAGAATTTTCTCCAGTAATTTTAGTTTGGCATGAGTACCTAATTCATATGCAATCTCTTGGCATCAACCAATAATCGTTTATTGTTGCAACTTCGCAGATGACGCGCACCTGTGCTGGAGCCGGTGGCAGCCAGGATGGCAACCATGACGACTTGCCACCCCCACCACCGCTGTCTGCTCAGGAGTTCTTTACCTAGTTCCTAGGGAGCCAAAGGACAATGGAGGAAGCTTTGCGCCTTATCGCACAAAACACTACTCGTGGCCACCCACATCAACCAGGGGTCGAGCCAAATCAGCACAATACATTCAAGGAGTTTCTAGATACGAAGCCTCCAATCTTCAAGGTGGCTAAGGAACCACTACAGGCCGATGAGTGGCTGAATACCATTGAGCAGAAATTCTGTCTGCTGAGGGTCACGGAGCATCTGAAAGCGGAGTATGCTTCTCATCAATTGCAAGGACCCATAGGGATCTGGTGGACACATTTCCTGTCGTCTTTGCCTACTAATGTGCGAGTTACCTGGGAACAGTTCAAGCTGGCTTTTAGGGGACACCATATTCCCCCGAGCCTGATGCGCATCAAAGCAGTTGAATTTATGAGGCTCACTTAGGGAACAAAGTCACTCATAGAATATATGCACGCATTCAACAACTTGTCTAGATATGCTCCAAGTTTCATGGATACTGAAGAGAAAAAGATAGAGAGTTTCAAGCGAGGTCTGGGTACTAAACTTATGAAGACCATGGCAAATTCTAGGTGTGCCATGTACAATGAATTTATTAGTGATGCCTTGACCCAAGAAAACCACAACAACATGCATGCAGTTGCCAAGGGTCGCAAGAGGGCATATGAGGCCGGTGCATCCAGATCCTTCTAGTCAAAAGCACCTATCACAGCTAGGCCACAATTCTGTCCACCTGCACCCAAGTTTAGGCCTCCACCACCGAAAGCTCAGAATAATAGACCACAGAAACCATTCTGTAAGGTGTTTACTATTGCCTTACCAAAAGGAAATGGCAGTCAGGACAGCTCCACCGGATTCAGAAGTAATCAACCATGTTTCAACTGCAACCAACTGGGTCATTGGTCCAAGGAATGCCCCCACCCCAAGAAGAATAGCAACCAGAATCAGAGACAGGTGAATGCCAGGGCACGTCAGGGACAAGTGCATTATACCGCTGTGGAGGAAGTGCCCGCCGGAGAAGTTGTCACGACTGGTATGTTTCTCGTCAACAAGCATCCCACTGTTGTTTTATTTGATTCGGGAGCTTCTCATTCATTTATGAGTCAAGCATTTACATCTAGACATGATCAAGAAATAATTGAAGTAAGCAAAGGGGGTTTTAACATAAGTTCAGCAGGGGGAACTGTTACTACCAAAAAGAAAGTCAAAATGTACTCATCTCTATACAAGGGAGGGAGTACACAACAGATTTGATAATATTGCCGGGGTTATCAATAAGTGTAATCTTAGGCATGAATTGGATGAAGGATCATGGTGTTCTTATTGACACTAGCACCCGTACTATTATGTTGAGAGAACCCATGGGAGGGAATGCTTTTCTAGTACCACTCTCCCACGATTTCGAACCCCAACATTTAGCCTGTGCTATCCAAACCACCACAATATGTGATATCCCCGTGGTTTGTGAGTTTTCGGATGTATTTCCAGAAGAATTACCTGGTCTACCATCGGATAGGGACGTGGAATTTAAGATCGAGTTAGTGCCAGGTACGGCACCCATATCTAGAAGGCCCTATAGAATGCCACCCAATGAGTTAGCAGAACTTAAGGTTCAATTGCAAGATCTATTGGACAAGGGTCTTATCCAATCTAGCTCATCTCCGTGGGGATGTCCAGCCTTGTTTGTGAAAAAGAAGGACAAGTCACTGAGAATGTGTGTAGATTACAGATCACTCAATGCTGTGACCATCAAGAACAAATATCCGTTGCCCCGCATCGACATCTTGTTCAATCAGCTAGCAAAGGCAAAGGTATTCTCCAAAATTGATTTGAGATCTGGTTACCATCAGATAAAGATCAGACCGGAGGATATACCTAAAACTGCTTTCTCTACCAGGTACGGCTTATACGAGTATTTTGTTATGTCTTTCGGACTAACAAATGCTCCAGCCTACTTCATGTACCTGATGAACTCGGTATTCATGCCCGAACTTGACAAGTTCGTGGTCGTGTTTATCGATGATATATTGATTTATTCAGAAAATGAGTCGGATCATGAAGAGCATCTGAGGATTGTCCTATCCAGACTGAGGGAGCATAAGCTATATGCCAAGTTTAGCAAATGTGAATTTTGGTTAAGCAAAGTACCTTTCTTAGGTCACATTTTATCAAAAGATGGAATCTCTGTAGACCCATCAAAAGTACAAGAGGTCATGGATTGGAAAGCCCCAACTTCGGTTCATGAAGTTCGGAGTTTTCTTGGGTTAGCAGGGTACTATCATCGGTTTATTCCTGATTTCTCAAAGATAGCTAAGCCTATGACCAGACTACTTCAGAAAGATGAGAAGGACAAATGGACACCAGAATGTGAAATAGCTTTTCACACCCTCAGAACTTTGTTAACCACAGCACCTGTGCTAGCACAACCAGACATTGAAAAGCCTTTTGATGTATTTTGTGATGCATCGGGAATAGGATTAGGATGTGTGCTTATGCAAGAAGGAAGAGTAATTGCATATGCTTCTCGGCAATTGAGAAAACATGAAGTCAACTACCCTACATATGATTTGGAACTTGCAGCCGTTGTCCATGCATTAAAGATATGGAGACATTACTTTTTGGGCAATGTATGTCATATCTATACTGACCACAAAAGCCTCAAGTATATCTTTACCCAGCCTGAGCTGAACATGAGACAACGAAGATGGTTAGAATTGATTAAGGACTACAATTTAGAAGTGCATTACCATCCGGGTAAAGCTAATGTAGTAGCCGATGCACTCAGTCGGAAGTCCCATTGCAACACTATGGAAGCATTGTTGGAAGAGGGATTCAACTTGTTACATCCTATAGTACTACACAATATCACAATCAGTTGTTCACTTGAGGGCAAAATCCTAGAGCTACAGTAGATAGATGTAGGAATAAGTCACATCAAGAGAAAAATGCAAGAGCAGGAAACCAAACATTTTAGATTGGATGAAAGAGGTGTATTATGGTTTGAGGACCGGCTAGTGGTACCAAAAGACCGTGAGCTAAGGAATCAAATTTTAGAGGAAGCTCACTCATCCAAATTGTCTATCCATCCGGGTAGTAGTAAGATGTATCAAGATTTGAAAACCCGTTTTTGGTGGACTAAGATGAAGAAGGAGATCGCAGCCTATGTTGCTAGGTGTGATAACTGCAGTAGAGTGAAAGCCGTCCATATGAAAACTGTTGGGTTACTTCAGCCATTACCGATTCCAGGATGGAAATGGGAGGAAATCAGCATGGACTTTATCACAGGCCTTCCAATGACGCCACAAGGTCACGATTCAATATGGGTAATTGTTGATCGTCTCACCAAGTTAGCACATTTTGTACCAGTTCACACAACATATCACGTGGGGAAATACTCTGAGTTATATGTTTCCTAGATCGTGAGACTGCATGGAGTACCCAGGACTATAATCTCAGATCAAGGACCACAGTTCATAGCTCATTTCTGAGAGCACTTACACCAGGCTTTGGGAACCAAGCTAATAAGAAGTTTAGCTTATCATCCACAAACTTCAGGACAGACAGAGCGAGTGAACCAAATCCTAGAAGATTTACTTAGAGCTTGTGTTATATCTTCAAAAGGTTCATGGGAGAAATGGTTACCTTTAGCTGAGTTCTCCTATAACAACAATTATCAAGCGAGTATCAAAATGGCTCCATTTGAAGCCTTGTATGGCCGAAAATGTAGAACTCCATTGAATTGGATTGGGCCTGGTGAAAGGAGATACTTTGGTATTGACTTTGTCAATGAAGCCGAAGAGCAAGTACGTATCATCCAACAACATATGAAGGCAGCTCAATCAAGACAAAAGAGTTATGCCGACAGAAGAAGAAGACCACTAACTTTTGAAGTGGGTGACTATGTATACTTGAGAGTATCACCCATGAAAGGTGTGAAAAGATTTGGGATGAAAAAGAAGCTTTCACCAAGATATGTAGGACCATACAAAATTTTGGAACGCAAAGGGAATGTTGCGTATAAGTTACAACTTCCACCAGAGATGAGTACAATCTTTGATGTGTTCCATGTTTCCCAGTTGAAGAAATGTCTTCAAGTACCTAAAGAAGCTATTGCACCCACCAACGTGCAGCTTCAATCGGATTTGACCTATGAAGAAAAGCCAATTCGAGTATTAGAGGAGATGGAGAGAGTAACACGGAGTAAGATTATTAAGTTCTATAAGGTGGTGTGGAACAATCATAGTGAACAAGATGCTACATGGGAGAGAGAGGATTATTTACAAGAAGTTTATCCCGCCTTTTTCCAAGAATGGTAGGTCTTGCAAATCTCGGGACGAGATTTTTATAAGGGGGAGGGGCCGTAACACCTCGGGTGTTAGCCTTGCATAACTTGACTTGCATAGCATGAGCATGATCATAAAGCATTCATATATAAGCTTTGACACTTGAAACATTGGGTTGCAACATCTGCAACGTTTGCTTATTATCGCATGTTTCTTAAGCATATGCAACATTCTTATTATTTCAAGTTTCCATGTGTATGTGCATATGATCACGAGTGTAAACATGTAGATGATTGTGTGACCTTGCAAGTAGCTTAAACATGTTTAGAATATCATCATGAACAACTTTGGTATTTAGGGTTAGGGCTAATTAGGTCATTAAGTCATAGTTTGAGTATGTATCATCATTTGATTGTAGCTTGTTTGACCAAGTTTGAACTAGGTGTTAGAGACCTTGCATGGAGGAGATCACTAAAGCAAAGTTGTAGTGTTTGACATAAGGAACAACTTTTATTTTTAGGTCATTGACTGATTCAGCTCCTAGCATGCTTGAATGGGTCCCACAAAAATCAGAAAAATCAACCTTTGCAACACTTAGTCGTTTTTGTTCTAAGTCATGCCCTGAGAGTGCTGTCAGCCCAACCTTTGGTATGATATAACTCACTTTATGTTGCGAATTAGCACGAGATCATTGAACAACATTTGGAGATGGTACTTAGGACTACGACTTTTGTTCTGAAAGAATTCACTGAATCGCTTTGCATAGGGAGTTATTTTGATTGCAAAACTCGTCGTCAGGCTCGGCATGTCGCGACTGACGAACTGAATCAAATCCTTCAGTGGCCGACCGTTTCAGGCGCTGATCGCCGCGTGGCACTGGGTGTGGCCACGCGTCACCGGCGTTCTGCCCAGCGCGGCAGTGACGCGCCAGAGCGTGGCCTTAACACCGCCAGCGCCCGCCTGACCCCTTCCGCGCTCCCTTTTGCATTTCCTCTGCTCCTCCTTCATCCTCGCGCGTAGCCGCTGAGCTCCCGCAGCACCGAGCAGCTCCGCCGTCGCAGTAGCCAGCACCAGCCCGCCCTCATCACTTCTCCACCACCGCAACCTCTCCACCCTCATCTCAGTGACTCACCACGCTCACACTAGCTCGCTGAGAGCGCTTGGTAAGCCACAGCAGCGCACACGCTCTCGCCAGAGCGTCACCGCCATGTTCCGTCGTCGTGGCCATGTCGCTATAGTCTACCATTCCACGCGATAGCTGATGCGCTAGGTTCGTCGTAGGACACTAGTGCTCGTCTGAGCTTTAGGTCGAGCCGCCGTGGTCATCACCGGCGTAGTGCCGTCGTCCAGTGCAGCTGCTCCGCCATGAGCGCCGCCGCTGTACATAGCCCCGACGAGAGGTTCCACCGAGTAGCTCACCCGGTGCGCTAGGTCACGTAGGTCGCTCGGTGAAGACGTCACCGCCGGCGGACTCGCCGTCGATGAGCCATGGCCGCACGAGCTTGCTCAACGCCACCGGCTCTGTTTTGGTTTCGCCGGTGGGGTCACTGACCAGTGGGTCCCGCGTGTCAGCGACTCCATGTATTAAGCCAATTCATTTTTGAATGCAGATTTCATATGTTTTGTAATTTTTGTATCGTTAGTTTGGTAGCTTCAAAAATTGTGAAATAAACTTGTGAGTGTCCCTTAGGAAGTGTCATATTTAGGAAAAATATGTTCTTTACATTTACAGTAGAAATTTTTGGAGATTTAAATAGGGATTTGAAATGTGCTTTTGAATGCATTCAAATTTGTTTATTTTATATCTAGAGTTCTTGTGCTCCAAAAATTATGAAATTTTTGTGGTAAGCTAGTCTTAGCATATATGAACTCTGGTAAAAATATGAGGACCAGTGCATGTGTAGATTTATAGTTATAGATTTTTCTTTTATGAATAGTTAATCCTTGTGTAAATGTTTATAAATTATTTATGGATCCAAAATTCATGAAAATTTTTGGAGGTAATCCTAGTAGTATATGGATGCTAAGAAAAATAGGAAATCTATTGCTTGACACTTTTCAATAGGGTTTTCCATTTATGCTATTTCAAGCCTTGCTTCCTTGTCATTTTTGTATAGGATGTTCTACTTGGTAAAATGACATGAAACTTTTACAGTAGTCCTTTGATAGCATTAGTAAGGCATTGTAAATTTTTAAGAATTTTTGAAACACATCTGGTATATGTTTATTATTTAACCTAGATATCTAAATAAAATAATAAAAGCATTTAAATAGATAGTTTGGGCTTCACCATTATATTATCTCAAATGAATTGGGTATGCTTAAACTGTTGGTAGATTTTATGTTGTCAAATTTTGAATGATTACATGAATTAGAAGTATTGTTACTTGGTATTGCATATTGAATAGTTTCCGGACAGATTCTAGAGTTTGATAAGTTGCATGTTGAAAATGATGTGTACTGTAAAAATGGTCAATAACAAGGTTGTAGAGAATTTGATAGGCTTTCCAGAAAGTCTAGGATCACTGTATTTAGATTAGTAGAACTCTAGTAATGAGTGAAACAAGTAGCTACTGTTTTGTGGCATAATCGATGCATTGTGAAAGTAGATGATTAAATAATCGAGAAGAGATATGCACCTACTCAATAAACATGATGCACTTGTTAACATATATGCATTCGTAATACTTATGCCACATTCATGCATCTAGGATTGGAGGAAGAGATCATGTTGCTAGAATTCGAAGAAGCAGAGGAAGGGAATCAGCAGGAGGATCCGCAAGCCGCAGCTCCCAAAGGCATGGAGCTGAACCCTAAAGAGCTTCTAGAGTGTCCTGACCACCGTCCTACTTCCTTTCTGCGAGGCAAGCCCTAGAGCATTATAAGTCTCCCAGTAATTTACAAATGTTTACTTACATATTTATGATTGATGCATTAGGTTATAAGAGTTGAATGGAACCACTTGATGCATGTAAATTCCTTGTCCAGATATTACACCTTTAACCGGTATAGGTCTAGGATCGAATATATGCTTAGCCATGCTTAGACTGGTAGAAGTCAGGTGATGTCCTATCACCTACGAGATATAGGTGGATACTGGAGCACGGATGGCTATATCTGCCATCGTGGAACAGAACCATGAGGTAAAAGTAAATCAAGATCGGATGGGAGGTCGATAGAGAAGCAACAAGACATGGAGGTCTTGGGTGTGGATCTATCCCCGTCTGTGTCGATCAAGGACTATACCGTTGTTGGAACTTCTGACAAGATTGAATGCATGCCTCTCACTTAGCTGGTCGGATAACTCATTTCGACCGCTGAAGCCGAGTAATTCAACTCAGGCCAGGGACCCAGTTCTGTTGTGCACTCCTTCTAGGGAACGATCAGACTGAGCCCAAGGGTAGGCTTGGCCTAAGCATCCTGGCATCTGGTGTTCCAGATTGTGTGGCACAGGTACGGACCCACGAAATGTGTACCTGAGTTGTACCAAAGGTGACCTAAGGCTATCGTGGCTGGTAGACCTGGATTTGTGTTAGGAATAAATTCCCAGCTGATTGAAATCGATTCGAATCACCATCTCTCCCGGATAGTGAGAAACTTGACTAGCTCCAACATTAGTAGTAACTGTGCTATGAAACATGATGGTTCGGATGAATATGGAATTACAATACCTGCCATGGTTACTATTGTATGCTTCTAAATGATATACCACATGTTTGGCACAGGATAGTTTGCTAACCTAGAAATGGATAGTTATAATTAACCCCGTAAAGAATTTGTAACTGTACCATGATTCAATTGCTTTTACGCAAAAATGTTGTCAAGTTATGTCCACTTATATAGCCTTGCATAATCCTTGGAGTCATTTTATTTCTGGTTCATGACGGGTAAGTCTAGCTAAGTACCTTCTCGTACTGAGGGTTTATTTCCCATTGTTGCAGATGGCACTATGTATCATGGTTATTGCAAGAGTTGCTTCTATCCCGCTGTGGATGACGAGTAAGCCTTGGGCAGGCTTCTTTATTAATTCCTATCCTTGCTTTTGTGGACCGTGATCCTATTTGGCACTATATCAACTATGTTGGAAACTTTATTTTTGAACTTAATTGCCTCCGCTCTAATTATCAAACTCGGTTTGTAATAATTTTTATTCGTACTCTGATGATGAAATGTATCTGTGAACTTTATGTAATATGTGGCATGTATGTTGAATCCTGTATGATCTTGGTTGTTGGAAATCATTTATCAAGACCTGTCGTGGTACTCGATGGACTACCAGGTTTATATGGGTTCAAGTATGACAGTGCGACCGCTTGCGGGCTGCCATTGTACTTGTACTCTTATAAATTGGTTGGTTCTACGACACTAACACACATACACATGATGGTGTAAACTTGGTGGTGTTGGCACATTTACAAAGGAGATGAAGTTGGAGTTGATGTGAATCAACTCGGTGATGAAACGGAGGCGAGAAGGGTTTGAAACTCTACTGGCGGAGTGTCCACCCATAGAGTGCAGATAGTCCGACGGTGCCATCGGTGCCCTATACAGAAAAGATAGGGTCTCACAGAGTGGACCAGACGCTGGTCATGTGGTGACCAGACGCTGGGGTCCTGCATCCGGTCGTGGTGGCAGATAGCGTGTAGGAGTCGGTCATCGTCCGAATGCTGGCGCTGGAAGTGACTAGACGCTGACCGTGTGCGTTTGGTCAGGGTGACGTGTGGTGACGTAGGCAGGGCAGAGAAGCTAGAAGTGATAGGACACTGGTGCTGCGTCCGATCATGACCGACCGGACACGTCCGGTCATGACTGGTACCTTACTAGAAACGACCGGACACAGGGGTTGATGTGTCTGGTCAGTTCAAGATGCAGTGTCCGATCAATAGATGACCGTTGGGATCGGGCGAACAATGTTTGAAGAAGGGGACACGTGGCATGCATCGCACGATCAGATGCTGAGGTCTAGCGTCCGGTCGATCGGACCAGAGCGTCCGGTCATCCCGACTTTTGCCTAGTGAAGGGGTAACGGCTCTATTTGTTTGTGGGGTTATAAATAGAAGCCATGGTCAGCCTTGGGCCAGCAGCTGAGCACACTATAGCCTTGGTGGCTTGTGTGGTAGTGCTTGGGAGCCATCCGTCTCACATATGCTAGATAGTGATCATCCGATTGTGTGAGAGAGCGATTCTAGTGCGATTGCATCGTGAGGTTGCATCGAGTGGCACTAGGTGATCGAGTTGCAAGCCGGTGGTGCTTGTTACTCTTGGAGGTTGCCACCTCCTAGATGGCTTGGTGGTGCTCTCCGTTGAAGCCCACAAGAAGCTTATGCGGTGCTCTGGAGAAGAGCTTTGTGAGGGGCATTGTTTTCGCCCCGCGGGAGTCATGAAGAGCAACTCTAGTTGAGCGTGTCATTGAGCTACCCTCACTTTCGGGGTAGGTTCTTGCGGTGCTCGACGTGCGGGCTTGGCGGGTGATGCCAATTAGCCATTGAACCACCAAGTGAGCGGTCGACACAACGGGGGACGTAGCGTGTTGGCAAGCACGTGAACCTCGGGAGAAAATCACCGTGTCAACCTTGTTATTCTTGTTGGTTTGCAATCCCTTTACACAAGCTTGTGATTACTCTTATATACATTGTTCTTGTGTAGTTGCTCTTATAATTAGTTAGCTTGTGTAGCTCACTAGTTCCCTTCTTGCTTGTGTAGCATAGAAGTAGCTCCCTTGCATGGCTAATTTGGTTTGGGTAACCTTGTTAGTCACATTGCTTAGTTTGTGTAGCTAAGTATTTGTGCTCTCTAATTTGGCATTGGTTGCCTTGTTATTGAGCATTGCTAGTGAGCTTAGTTGGCTTTGTGCTTTTGCTTACTAGCATGTGTAGGAGCTCCCTTGTTGCTTAGAGTACTAGTAGCATAGGTTTGTGTGACCTTGCTCCTAGAATTAATTAGGAGAACTCTAGCTAGCCTAGCACCTTTGTTGCTTAATTAGGATCTTTGTAAGGTGCTAGAGAACATAGATAGAGGGGTGTAGTCTTGGCTAGACCGATAGTTTTAATTCCGCACTTGTTTCCATTAGCCGACAGGATTAAGTTTTAGTAACGACTATTCACCCTCCCCTCTAGTCGCCATCTCGACCCTTCACATGGCCGGCGTGGACAACCGCAACAAGTGCGCTATGGAGGAGACTCTGGAGGAGAACATGCCAGTGAGCCAGCGCCTCTGACGCATGAGGTGAGATTGATGCCTTCTGCTTATGGCGATGATCTGTAACTTTCTATTCATAGGGGTGAACTCTTGTTTCTAGGTTTGTTGTGAACGACAGGCTTCATCCTCTTCCTAGGGCTGGTGAACCCTCTGATGTCGTGTCCTCTGTGCTGACCTCATTATCAGATTCCTCCAATTCATACAATAGTGATGATGCTCGGCGTTTCCTCTGGGAGTGGAGAGCGGCTCAGAACTGCTACTCCAAGGTGACTCGAGAGAATGGCCAGCTTGAGATCCATCTCGAGGCTTCTTAGGCCGCTCTTCATGTGGCTGAGGAGGAGGCCAGTCACTGTCCGAGCACGGCTAGCCGAGTCTAACACTATGGTAATAGGTAAGATGATCTTCAAGGATGTCTCCATTCCGATTTCTCACTGCCTTTATCTTGATAGTTCCCCCTTTTTTGTGATCATCAGCCCGGATGACGCAATTGGAGTCTCTCCGACTAGCGGCGAACATGGCTATTGACACCATCAATGCTCGTGGCTCCCTTATCAATGCTCATCTCCATGATGTTCTAGCCCGTGTTCGGGAGATCACCCTCCATGGTGTTCGTCATGGCGCGGCGGTGGCGCTGACCGCTGGCACAAGTTCAGACTAGGTACGAACTCCATGCCATGGAGACTGGTTTCCCATCGGGCGATGGACCGGAAGAACATGAGGACCTGCTAGAAGAGTTCATCATGGTAGCGGAGGCCATAGTGGACATCACATCTGCTCAAGATGTAGTGAACAAGGTCTTTGATTAGTTTGTACTTAGGGTAATCTGATGAATAACGACCCCTGTTCTTTCATGAATATGTTTCAACGCAATGTCTTCATGCATGATTGTGAAAGTTTCTTGCTCTTTTGTTTTTTGCTCTAGAGGTGATACGCATCGTATTGGCTTTTATGTCTTCAAAGATCTTTCATTTTGAACTAGAGGCGATACCCTTCCAGGTACCGGCTATTAGAGCCGAGAACGGATCGGCTATCAAATGTTGACCGGGTGTCAGAATAATATTTCATAGAACTTTTTGTATCAAAGGTCGAACGATTAATCGACTCAGGTCAAGCATGCTATTGAGCGAACTAGAACCGCTTTGTCTGAGATCGTTTAGCTTGAACAAGAGTGGACAAGTCATCCAGAAGCAAGATTTGCCGTTGCCTCGGCAGGTTACCTTTGACTCCAATCCTGGTAAACTTCAAGAGATGGTTAATTCTGCAGTAAATCATGCTTTGATTAATCATTCCAATGTGCTGTCCAATACTGTTCATAATGCTGT
Source organism: Miscanthus floridulus (assembly GCF_019320115.1). Classification (NCBI taxonomy): domain Eukaryota; kingdom Viridiplantae; phylum Streptophyta; class Magnoliopsida; order Poales; family Poaceae; genus Miscanthus; species Miscanthus floridulus. The sequence continues at coordinate 47,399 of NW_027097067.1, read as the reverse complement.
GGTTCGAACTCTCAAAGAAGGACAAGCGGCACCACATTACGTTGGGCCTGCCTATCATCAACCAGAGCCGGCATCTGTCAAAACTCCATCGGCTCCTTCGGCCGTTGTGGGTACAGAAGTTACTTCCCCTCCAGTATTGGCAGGCTCACCTAATATTCAATCTACACCGATACAATCAGATCAGGTACTACCAGGAGGGCGAGTTCAGCTTAATACAGATCTATCGGCATCAGCTATGTCAGGCCCTGTGTCTTAGAATAGCCAGATTCCTACTAATTGGTGGGGATATGGCATGCCTCTAGAGTCATCTGCTTTCAATCCTAGATTACCTCAAGTGTTTGATGCAGTAGGAAGAGCGCCTATACCATCGGCCGTTTCGCCGATGGCTCAAGTGCCTCAATATGCCGCAACTACTTCTGTGCAACCAACTCCAGGAGGTTTCCAGATGCCTATGGTTCAAACATTCAATTCAAGTCCATCGGCGAGCTTACTGCCGATGCAGCAGAAAGCCCCTGCTATGAGTCAAACTGGGGTTCAGTTCATGCCTCAAACCAGTTATAATTATCCAACAATATCAGCAAATTACCAGCCATCGGTAAGTTTTGTACCGATGAGTTCTAATAATGATTGGTCAGGACAGTTACCTGTTCAACATACAGTTCAGCGAAATCAGCAGGTTGCAGGGATTCAACAAGGTCATATGCAAGCTGGTTTCCAGAATCAAGCATCGGCAGCCCAGCCGATGAATCCTTTCCAACAGGCTAATGGATCACAAGTAACGGCAAATATGCCGATTGCTGGAGATCGTGGGCCACAAAGATATGTGGAGGGATGTCAGCAGGCACCTCCTGTAGAAATTCAACCAGTTCGTCAGTAGGAGGCTGATGCTTTTTGGGCCGATAAGATAGCAGAAATTATGAAGGATCAGTTTGGGATAAAGCCCAAGGTCAATACTTATTCTTATCGGACTCCATACCCTCCTGCATACGATTTAATTCCTCTCCCAAATCGGTACAAGGTACCGGATTTCACTAAATTCTCTGGGCAAGATGATACATCAACAATGGAACATGTCAATCGCTTCATTATTCAATGTGGAGAGGCAGCTAACAGAGATGAATTAAGAGTTCGATTATTTTCATCATCTTTGTCTGGATCAGCATTTACATGGTTCATTTCATTACCACCAAATTCTATTATTACTTGGGTTGATCTAGAAAAACAATTCCATAAGTATTTCTTTGCTGGAATCCATGAAAAGAAGCTTACCGATTTAGTAAAATTGAGACAGCGTAATGATGAATCGGTAGAGAGCTTTGTACAAAGGCTACGAGATGTAAAAAATAAGTGCTATAGCCTGGTGCTGGATGATCGGCAGCTTGCCGATCTGGCTTTCCAAGGGTTATTGCCACATCTTAAAGACAGATATGCTTCTCAGGAGTTTGAAAGCCTCAGTCATCTTGTGCAAAGGATCTCTGATCAAGATACTAGGGTTTTTGAACCTAAAAAGAACTGGAGTAAAAAGGTATCATTTGTTGAAGAAGTAGGAAATTCTGACTCTGATGAAGAACCAGTTATCGGCTTAGCTGAGTGGGTTAAGAACAAAAAGCCGATATCATGTCCCTTTGGTCAAAAAGAGCCAGAAAAGTTTACCTTTGATATCACCAAGGCCGATAAAATATTTGATCTTCTGCTTCAAGAGGGCCAAATTAAGCTATCACCTAATCATGTGATCCCATCGGCAGAAGAGTTGAAGAAGATTTTGTACTGCAAATGGCACAATGCAACTTCACACAGTACAAATGAGTGCAAGGTATTCAGGCAACAGTTACAATCGGCTATTGAATCTGGGAGAATTAAGTTTGGTACTTCCAAGGCCCAGAAGCCGATGAAAATTGATCAACACCCTTTTCCAGCAAATATGTTGGATGCCAAAGGAAAGACCAAGGTATTGACGTCAGAGGCTGCTGAGAAAAACGCGTCAGTGGACCCCCAACATCGGATAACTACCGATGATGCAAAGAGTAAGGGTTTGCTAGGAGAAAGCAGTAGTTCCAAAAATCCTCCTCGACCTGGCATTGTGATTACTCATCGAAGGCAGCAGGAGGGTTGGCGTCAACGTAATGACCGATATCGACAACAGCAAGAAGTGAGACGTCAGGAAGAATGGAATCGACATAAAGATCATTGGAGATGTCCGTTTTTCATCCATTGCTGGGAAGAAGGTATTAAATTGCCAACTGTTGAAAATTGCCCTGAGTGTAATGGTTATTACGGAGTCAATCGCTCAGAAAGAAGGTTTCAACTTGGTAATCAGGGTTTGTCTATCAATGAGCCGATCAGAGGCAGAGCATCAGTGCATGATCGGCTGGGGGGCAGACTTAGTGTACATGAGAGGCTTGGTAAACGCGCTGGATATTTTCCAAGGAATCAAGAGGAGCTTGAGGAGATGGCAAACGCAAGAGTTCCCGATGAGGAAATATTCTACAGGGACCCTAATATACGTCGTGTAGAACCAACTAGGACTTGTTATCAGCCGGTTTGGAAAACCAAGTTTCCTCGATGGTGCCCAGAGGGTCTGACAAAGACGCAGAGAAGGAGGATGCAACGTGAGCGTCAGGAGGATTTATACCAAGAGGAAAATTCCTCCAATGAAAGGCCTGGTCATCAGCAGTGGCAGGTAAAATACAAAAATAAGGGTCCATCGGCAGATGTTAATATGGTATTCATGTTGCCGATGGAGTTTTTGGCACTATCTGATAATGAGGAAGAAGTTGTTCTCTCTGATCAAGTAGCTCAGTTAACACTAGATCCAATGATGGCTGTTTTTGAGAAACCTACCGATGACGAGAGACAGCATCTTAAGGCTTTATTTGTGAAGGGCAGAGTTGATGGGCAGCCTGTGTCTAAGGTACTTATTGATGGAGGGGCTACGATTAATATTATGCCTTACGTGATGTATCGGAAACTTGGTAAGGGAGATCAAGACTTGACCAAAACCGATATGATGTTGAAAGATTTTGAAGGCAATGTGTCACCGGCTAAAGGGGCAGTGTGCGTTGAATTGACCATCGGCAGCAAAACCTTGCCAACGACGTTCTTTGTTATCAACGGCAAGGGTGCATATAATCTGCTTCTAGGGAGGGATTGGATTCATGCTAATTGTTGTGTTCCTTCTACAATGCATCAATGCCTCGTACAGTGGATTGGGGATAAGATTGAGGTCGTCCCTGGTGATTCTTCTTATATCATCGCATCGGCAGAATCAGATACTTATGAGCGAACTAAATGCATATCAGGAGAAGCTTGGGAAAAAGAGTTCCTTAGAGTTGCTGATTATGAAATTCCACCGATCCAAGCAGTCGGTTCTGAAGAGGAGTTTTAATGGATAGGTTTGCCGATGATGGAAAATTAGGTCAAGGGTTCACATCGGCAGATGATTTAGTAGAAGTAGATATCGGTGATGGTGATAGGTCAAGACCTACTTTTATTAGTGCTAAGTTAGATTCCAAGTGTAAGCAGCGAATAACAGATTTGTTAAAAGAGTATAAAGATTGTTTTGCTTGGGATTATACTGAGATGCCTGGATTAGACCGATCGATAGTTGAACATCGGTTACCTATCAAATCTGGATTTCGGCCACATCAGCAGCCAGCGCGCCGATGCAACCCTAATGTACTTCCTGACATTAAGGCCGAAATAACTAAATTAATTGAAGCAAAGTTTATTCGGCAATGTCGATATGCAGAGTGGATCTCTAATGTGGTTCCTGTTTATAAGAAAAATGGAAAACTTCGTGTCTGTATTGATTTCAGGAATCTCAACAAAGCCACACCGATGGATGGCTATCCAATGCCGATTGCTGATTTGTTGATTGATGCTGCGGCTGGACATCAAATTATCAGCTTCATGGATGGTAATGCAGGTTACAATCAAATATTCATGGCTGAGGAAGATATTCCCAAGACTGCTTTCAGATGTCCAGGTCATGTGGGGTTGTTCGAGTGGATAGTCATGACGTTTGGTTTGAAAAATGCCGGTGCTACTTATCAAAGGGCTATGAACTTTATTTTTCATGAGTACATCGGCACATTAGTGGAGATCTACATTGATGATGTAGTGATTAAGTCTGGAGATATCACAGCACATTTAGCCGATCTGCGAAAGATACTGGAGTGCACAAGGAAGCATGGATTGAAGATGAATCCTAATAAATGTGCATTCGGTGTATCAGCAGGACAATTCTTGGGTTTTATGGTGCATCAGCGGGGCATTGAAATCAGTAGGAAGTCTATTGATGCAATTAACAAGGTGATTGCTCCTGCCAATAAGACTCAATTGCAATCTTTGATCGGTAAGATTAATTTCATTAGAAGATTCATATCTAATCTGTCGGGTAAGATCAAGGCTTTCAGCCCACTACTTAAATTGAAAGCTGATCAGGAATTTGTATGGGGAGTTGAACAGCAATTAGCCCTTGATGAAATTAAGAAATATTTATCAAATCCTCCAGTGCTAGTTCTACCTCAACATGGGAAGCCTTTCAGGTTATATTTGTCAGCTGATGATACAGTTATCGGTTCAGCTCTTATTCAAGAATTTGAAGGGAAAGAACGTGTTATTTATTATTTGAGCAGAAGATTAGTGGATGCTGAGACGAGGTATTCGGCCATCGAAAAATTGTGTCTGTGTTTATACTTTTCTTGTGTCAAATTAAGGCATTATTTGTTATCTGCCGAATGTACGGTCATATGCAAAGACGATGTGGTCAAGTATATGCTGTCGATGCCAATATTAAGTGGTAGAATCGGCAAATGGATTTTAGCATTATCAGAATTTGAACTACGCTACAAATCAACTAAGGCAGTTAAAGGGCAAGTGATGGCTGATTTTGTCACTCAGCATTGTAATACAGTGGACTCTCTGGGGATTGCTCCCTGGACACTTTTCTTCGATGGGTCCACATGTGGTGAAGGAGCAGGTATCGGCATTGTGTTAATTTCACCTCAAGGAAGGAAGTATGAGTTTTCATTGCCGATTGTTGCTACAGCGACAAACAATCAAGCTGAATACCAAGCCTTGATAAAAGGGTTAGAATTGCTAAAGGAGATACGTGCCGATGTTGTTGAAATCTTTGGTGATTCTATGCTAGTTATAAATCAATTGGCTGGAATTTATGAATGCCGAAGTGAAGCTTTGATTTCGTATTATGAAAGATGTTTGCAATTGTTGAAAGGATTTAGAGATTTTCGTCTTGAACATATCTCTCGATTGCATAATGAGGAAGCTAATCGACTAGCTCAGCATGCTTCAGGGTATCAGCCTATTCAGGAAGTGCTAACATCGGCAGTTGATACCGATGACTGGAGGAAAGAGATTGTCGATTATTTAAAGGATCCATATAGAAAGGTTGAGAGACGTATAAGGTTCCAAGCTACCAAATATGTGCTCCTCGATGATGAATTATATTATCGAACTATAGATGGAGTTTTACTTAGATGTGTTAGCAATGATGAATCGAAAAGCTTGATGGGTGAAATTCATGAAGGAGTATGTGGGGCACATCAATCGGCTTTCAAGATGAAATGGATGATCAGAAGGAATGGGTACTATTGGCCGACTATTCTTGAAGATTGTTTTAAATATTTTAAGGGATGCCAGGGGTGTCAAAAGTTTGGTAATATTCAAAGAGCGCCTGCATCGGCTATGAATCCTATAATCAAACCATGGCCGTTCCGGGGATGGGCTATTGATCTCATTGGTCAGATTTATCCGCCATCGAGTAAAGGACATAAATTTATTCTGGTTGCTACCGATTATTTCACAAAGTGGGTTGAGGCAATTCCTTTAAAAAAGGTGACATCGGTCAATATGATTGATTTTGTGAAAGAGCATATTGTTTACCGATTTGGTATTCCTCAGACTATCACTACCGATCAGGGCACTATGTTTACATCAGGAGAATTTGATGAGTTTGCTGTAGGTATGGGAATTAAAATTTTAAATTCTTCTCCATATTATGCTCAAGCTAATGGTCAAGCTGAGGCTTCTAACAAAGGGATCATCAAACTCATTAAGCGCAAAATTGAAGAAAATCCTAGGAGGTGGCATACAGTATTAAATGAAGCCTTGTGGTCATATCGGATGTCATGTCATGGTGCAACCAAAGTAACGCCTTATCAGTTAGTATATGGACACGATGCAGTATTGCCTTGGGAAATTAAGGTTGGCTCTAGACGAATACGTTCTCAAAATCAGCTGACAGCCGATGATTATAATACTCTTATGAAGGATGAGTTGGAAGATGTGGCGGGTCATCGGTTAAGGGCTTTAGTTAGTATCGAAGAAAATAAGAAAAGAGTAGCTAGATGGTATGACAAGAAGGTGAAAGTAAAAGAGTTTGCCGATGGAGATCTGGTCTGGAAATTGATTTTACCGATTGGGACTAAAAGTTCAAAGTTTGGAAAGTGGTCTCCTAATTGGGAAGGTCCATATCGGATAAATCAGTCTGTTCCTGGTAATGCATATATTTTAGAAACCCTCGAAGGGGTTGTGTTTCCCAGAGCGTTAAATGGAAAATATTTAAAGAAATATTACCCTAGTATCTGGATAGATGCATAAAAGTATAAATGCCGATAACAGTACTATCGGCTAGAATTATGCAAGGATGTCAATGTCTCATAAAGTGCCGATACAATAAATAAGATTACACGTTCAACAAGGATTGGATAGCTAATATCGCACGCAGGCGAATCTGGTCGGCTTCCTCCATTTCTTTGATATCGTCATCGGCAGCACCCTCCACAGGCTTGAGTTTTTTCTTCATGGCTAAAGCTTTGCGAGCTTGGATATCTCTTTCTTGCTGAAGGGCTTTGACGACATTGGGTAGCTGGCTTTCTTCTTGTTGAGCATGAGTTAAGGCTGCATCGATTTCTTTCAATTCAGCCAATAGAGCTATCTTCCTTGCTGATAGATCCAAGATTTTCTGCTTAAGTGCAGCACCCGAAGTCTGCAAGTTGACGATGCCCTTGTGCTTCTCATCAGCGATTTGTTTCAGTTGTAGCATCTCTTCTTTGAGTTGAGCTTGAGCTGCTCTATCGGCAATGCGCTGAGCAGCCCGTTGATATTGCAGTTGGCGGCTTTCTAAGTGAGCTGCTGGGAATAGTACTTCTTCAACATCGGCAGGGATCTGGCCACAAATTGTTTTGAAAATTGCCTTTGCGGGGGCCGAGTCATCTACCAGTTGGGCGGTACCTTGCTGTAGCAAGTTCAGGAGGGTTTCCAACTTGGATTTAGTCTCTGCCGATATTGTTCCCAGTGCAAGGGAAGAACTTGTCTCCTCTCCATCGTCGTCAGAAATGTCAATGGCAAAGGAAAATAGGCTGTTCGGGGAATCTTGTTCCTGAGAGAGAGAAAAGGAGATCAGTTAGGGGTAAGTATGAGTATTGTAAAATCAGCTAGGTTGATCGGTTTACCTGTTTCAAGGCAATTTCCTGTGCTTGACTGGAGGAAGCAACCTGGAGTATGTCGTGTGGGGGATCGGCTGAGCTTGCCGATGGGATATCCTCTGTGACTTCATCGGTGGTGGGCTCTTGAGGTATGATGACCGATGACATTGGGGCAGATGTAGGGATCGGCATAGACCTTTGTCGTTTTGGCTGTGCTTCATTATCTGTTAAAGCTTTGCGCTTTGCTTGGGCATCGGCAACGATTGGCTGGGGGGCATCGACACTTGTTGGTTGTGAAGCTTGGACATCTGGTACGTTTGCCGATGTACCCAATTGTTGCTGCAAAACAAGTGTAAGATATGATATTTAACAGATAAAATGTAAAGTCAAGAAGCTACCTCTGAAGGTTCATCGAAAGAAGTGGTGCTTGATATCGGCGGAATTGCCGATGACGATCCAGTAGCAGCTCTTACCCCCTGATGATTAAGGTTAATACAATTTGTGATCGGCATAAGTGAAAATAAACAAGGTTGTTACCTTAAATGCTTTGACCAAGGTTGTAGCAGCGGCCGATGGAGTAGCCCTGGATGTAGCCAATTTGGACTTAGAAGTGATGGTCTTGGTACGAATCTTCTGGTGGGTCAAAGCGGCTAAGGTGGGAGCGTTGTAGCCGATCGGCGATGTTGGGGAAATAGGCCGGAGATTGAAGGGTTTCCCACTTTTGCTCACCGATGGTGCTGGGTTGTTAACCTGTTACAAGAGAATCAGTTACTGATATATGAAGGGAAAAGCAGAAGGGAGTTAAAGGAAACTTACCGCGTCGTCAGGGATGGCATATTCAGGGTCGATCATGTGCCGATATGTGTGAGCAGAAGTTGCGAACAGTTGTTCTTTCCACTCTCGCCACCATTGCTTATATGACTCGGTGATGAAAGATATTGGTGTCTAGGTGGATATATCAACATCTGTAGTATCGGCATCGGGGGAGAGTTGTACTACCTTGTTCCAATCTGTTCTGCAGGTGATTGTTTCCCTAGGTTTGATCACATCGGCAAAGCAGAGTTTGATTGGCAGTTGCCCAAAAGCCAATTGGCGGGATACTGCCGATGGGTTGTAAAATTCATATGTAATGTTGGTGTTTTTCCCGCTGCCGAATGTGTTTACTGGAATTGCCCTGGGAGTGATGATAGCCATCATGAGCTCATTATCTTGATTCAGAGTGTCATCGGCAAAGTTGAAAAGAAGGGGGAATCTGTTTTCTTCGTCAATATAAGGCACCCAGGCCCTATGATCATGAGAAAGACCATTGTAGAAGCTTTGAAAGAATCTACCGATTTGGTCTTCGTTGGCTTCTGTTCCAGGAAGGACAATTATGGCTTCACCAAAATTGAGGGGTGAGCGTGTTGCCGATTCATCATCCCCAAGCACATAGTCTTCAGCAATTTCTCGTGGGAATTGTTGAGCAAAAAAGTCCCATTGCAAACGTTTGTGCATATGGGCATTCAGCCACATGTTGATAAACCACCACGGGCCTCCCAGGTTGCCGATGGGTTCGCCAAGCAAAAGTTTCTGAGACACTTGATGAAGAAGATGATAAGTGGAGCTCAGAAGGTATCGGCCAAGAGGAAACCTTACGCCATTAGCCAAAAGTTCAGCTGCAGGGAGGAAGGCGTTGGTTGGTCCTACTGATCGACCATAGAAGATAAATTTTTCTAACCACATATTCAGGAATGTGGCATGTTCCCTCTGGCTAAGTGTCCCGGTTTTCTGGTATTCTTGAATATATCCTGTCCAACCGCCGATGTTGCGGGTATTCACCCTATATTAAGACTTTCTACCATAGATGGAGCCTTCATCGGCAGTTGAGATGTCCAAGCCAGTAAGCATGTGGATATCGGCAAGGGTAGGAGTAGCTGGGCCATGTCCAAACATAAAAGTATTGGTCGTGTCTGACCAGAAATAAGCAGCTGCAATTATCATTGATTCATTTTTCTGCATATCGGCAATAGAGAGCCTAATGCATTGGTCTAACCTTCGTTCTGCCCAGTATACTTGCATCGATCTATTAACCCTCAAGTACCAATCTTTCCACCCTTTGGTGGTTTTGGGCCAAGATCGGAATGTGTCTTTCCACAAATTCAGAGAGAAATTTTGGGCTCTAAAGGGGATTCTGTTAACCTCTGCATTGATCAGATCGGTTGGATCTGGGTTGCCCATTGGTCCAAGGCATTGGACGTGCGGCTGATCGGTTGGGATAACTAATTTGTTGCGCAGTTCCTAAGGTTATGGAATCCAGAAGACAGAAGAAAGGAAAAATCACCAACTGAATGAATTTGCAAAAAGATCAAAGTAAAAGGTAATGGAAGTGGAGCGAACCGTGGGGACGTCGAAGTTGATGGCCATTGTCTTGAGGAAGGTGGAGGTACGAGCCGGAAACTTGAAGTTAGCGCCGGAGAAGGGTTCTTGTTGGTTGAGGTCGCGCAGTTGTTCGTCGGAGTCGCCGCCGGAGAGAGAGAATGCCAAGGATTGGAGGCTGAAGGTCAAGGCGGTTCAGAGGGATATGGTAACTGTTCGCGCGATAATCAGGGGATTGTACAGATGAGTTGATGACAAGTAATCATGACTTGGAGGGGATATCGATACATGATATTTTAATTCTGAAAATGGCAGCATTATCATGTTAAGATCTTGCCGATGGGTTATTGTTTCGGTATCTTAACCATAATCAAGGCAAGAGTGGTTGGCGATTGTGCGATATTTACTGAAGTGCGTGAATCAAGATTAGATTTGATTGGATTTGATAACAAATCAAGTTTTGGCTTGGAGAATGAGTTACGGTAATCGGGCAAAGGCAAGCGTTATCTGGAGTAAATTTCGGAGCATTAATGGTTTTATACTCCGAAATTGGGGGGCATGTGTTGACATCGTTTTTTTTGCACGTGTCAAAATAATCGGAGTGGACTAATCGGCAAGGGGAAAGTTATTGAATACTTTGATAGCCGATGAAAGCCAGTTTGTAAAGATGGTTGCCGATAGCTGGTGATGGTCGATGGAAAGGTTGATTTGGACTCGGGCGTTGCCGATGAGGTTGGAGGTGTTATTGTCGATGCCGATGAAGGGAGGCTTGAGGACTACTGCCGATGAAACATGGAGTATGCCGATGAAGGGAGGCTTGAAGACTACTGCCGATGAAACAGGGAGTATGCCGATGAAGGAAGACTTGAAGACTACTGCCGATGAAATAGGGAGTATGCCGATGGGAAGGAGGACGATGAGATTTCCATCGTAATTGAGGCGGACAGGGAAATAGATAGGAGTTGATTTCCTTTTCTATATTTGTTAGGGTATGATTCATGTAAGAGTCACGTGTTTCCTTAGATATGGGATTGGTATCCTAGTTGTGTTTGGTTGTGTCTCTTTAGATCAGGGTATAAATATGGAGTAAGGGGCAATGTAATATAGACATCAATCAATATCAAAACCAATTTTTACTCCTATTTGCATCTACTTACTTTTCGGCGACTTCGTCAATTTGCATATTTTTCCTTTTTTACGAGTTCTCATTGATTCGGCGAGCTGCATCATTTCAGTGCGACCTTCGGCGATTCTCGAGTTCCGCATGAGCACCTCTTGGCCGTGACTTCCGGGCGTATCGCTGTTGTCAGGACCAAAGTGTTCGTATCTTCATCCTTGTCGATTAGCAGGTCAAATCGACTGGCACGCTTTGGATATCGATTCGGGTATTAGCCCTTTGTGTTTGCAGATCCACTTTTGCATCAACAGCGGTCATGATCATCTCGCCGATGCCTATAGGTGGCTTTCGGTTGAACTTGGAACGGAGCTCGCGGTGATAAGTCCTCAGACGAAGGCGGTGATGACCTCAGCTTCCATGATGTTGGGAATAGAATTCCTCATCTCGGAGAAGTGTCTGATATAGCTACGGAGGAGCTCGGATGACTTTTGGGTGATGCGGTTGAGGTCATGCTTGGTTCCCAAACGTGTAAATGTAGCCATGTAGTTTTCGGTGAAAACTTTCTTTAGCTCTTCCCAAGATGTGATGGAGTCCGGGGCAAGGCTTGTGAACCAACTCATGGCGGCTAGCGTGAGCATGACACGGAGGTAATTTGCCATGACGTTGGTGTCGCCTCCGGCGATGCGAACGGCCATGGCATAAGCCTGCAGCCACTAGGTTGGGTTCATCCTTTCTTCATAGGGCTCGACCCCAGTGATTTTAAAACCACATGGCCACTAGAGTGTTTGGAGTGCCCTGGTGAATGCCGGAGGTCCTTTGGGATTGCCGGCTCCATCATCTGTGACGTTGCCAATGGTGATTAGCTCCAGAGCCAAGTCTGGGTTACCATACTCTCGCTCGTACTCCTAGCGGCGGCATACTTCATCTTCATGGTGACCAAAGCGACGATGTTCGATACGCCATTGTGCATCTCAGAGATTGCTGAGGTGCACTCGAGCATCCTGTTTGACCTCCTGGTCGTGCTGGCGATTGTGCTTGGTGAAATGGCTTTGGCTAGGGCGACGATTGGATCTTGGCGCAACAGATCGATGAATTGTGCTTGTCGAGCATGAAGGTCTTTGGTCCTGGCAGATATCGTTGACCTGACAGTGCACCGCTTTTAGCATGGCAGCGACCATGGTGACCTCAGGAGTTTGCGGGAGCCAGGCGAGCTCATTGGCAGCTACGGCTAGGTTAGTGCTTGGAGTTTTGTAGATGTCGTGACCGTCGACACGGAGAAAATCTTCATCAAGGTTGCAATGAAGCAGCCTCCCTTGCGAGTCGAATTGGTAGTCTCGAGCAGCCTCAGCCATCGTGAGGGCGCGCTCATTTTCACGGCGCTGCTCATAGTTGACATTCCTGTTTTCACCAGCGGCGCGTTCCTCATTGGTTCCGCCATTCTGAGGGGGCTGTCAATACTGACATTGAAGATGGCACCACCCCAAAAAGGCAGGAGAGGAGGTTGCTCGGTGAAGGTTTCGGTGAGGGTCTCCGTGGAGCCCTGAGATTCGGAGTCAGGACTCTCCTCCAAGATGGTTTGGAGGGATGCTTCAGGGCATCGGCTGGCGTGCAGCATGTTGACCATTGGTGAGAGCTGGTCGGCGATCTGGTCAGTGAGAGGGTGGATATCCCCCACCTAGTCGGCGAATTTGGCCCTTAGGGTGTCTTGGTACATGGCGGCGGTGTTGGCGAGCCCGAAGGGCAGGGCCATAACCCTCGGAGTTTGCCAAGCAGCTTCTAATAGATCCGGATCGAAGAGTGGTCGGCACCGAACAAAAGTGTCCAGAGCTGATTCGACGACAGAGAGGCAATCGGTGAGCTTCAGGCCGACCCGATCGATGGATTCGATCAGATCGTCATTGTTGATGTGCCTCCTCTAGTAATGAGGAAGCGAATGGCGAGTCGTTGATGAAGGCAACCTTAGAAGTGGATCCAAGATCAGATCTATAGTTGCAGGTGCGAGGGTGGTTGGCACAGAGCGGATCTACACCAGCTCGAGGAGCTCTCCAACTCCATCGATGTTGATGACCCACGAGATAGATCCAACCATGAAGATTTGGCCAGGTTGCGGGAGGGACAAAGAGCCTGTGGAAAAAGCCATCTTGTTCGACGAGGAAACAGCATGCTAACCTCTACCTGGCGCGCCAATTGTCGACAAAATATCATCGGCAGTCCTCCAAGGGGTATCCCACGAAGGTAGATTGATTGGTAGAGGAGCACGAGATCAAGAACAAGAAAGCAACAGAGACACACGAGTTAGATAGGTTCAGGCCATCAGTATGACGTAATACCCTACTCCTATGGTCTGTTGGTTTGTATTAGCTATCATATGATATGCCGTGATTTTAGAGGGGGTCCCTACCTGCCTTATATAGTCCAGGAGGCAGGGTTACAAGTTGGTTAGATCTAAGAGATAATCAGAAAGTAATAACTGATTACAGGAATCTTGGGATCATACATATCCTAACAGATCTTGTAGTATCTTCAGGATATCTTCCTGATGTCTTACGGAATGCACCAAGCAGAGATGTGCCCCACAAGGCTTCTTCTTATGGGCTGGGCCACCCCTAGGGGCATAGCCCATGTGCTCTGCCATGGGTATCCAAGGTCCTACACCCCACATTAGTTGAAGCAATCAAAAGGATTGATCAAGAAAAGCAAGCAACACCCAAAAGAAAGCTAGTCATAATATTTCAAGTGATATTCCAAATAGTGCTCTCATGCAAGCAAAGATCAAAAGATGAAGCAAGCCAACCACAACAAGAAAGTGGACTTGATCATAAGTGGTATTCATTTCATATGGGTGAAGAATGGAATTCAAAATGGTATCTATTGGTCTTCACCAAGCTTAGAATTGGACTTCACATTGCTATTAGAGTAATGAATTGGAATCTATGTGACTATCCTCTACTCCAACATAGCAAAGGTATCATTGTAATGTGCATGATCATTTCATCCATTACTAGTATGCGGTTAGTGCATATAGTACATGCTTCATAGGATCATGCATAACTAATAAAATATTTAAATTCATAGCCTACCACTATTGCTTGAATGATTACTTGATCTAGTGGTTAGCGTATGAATTTGTTCATGAGCTAGTGAACCCAAGTACTTGATTTAAGTTGAATTACTAAATAAGTGACAAGTACAACATTGGCAAGATAACCCCTGCAAGAGGTGTGAAGAAGCTTGTCATTGGTTCAAACCAGACTTGAAAGCTTAGGCAAATCAATTTAGTTCAAGTCAATCATAGAAGCTCATGATAGTGATAAGAATACAAGCACAAGACAACAATGCAAATGGATATCTAGTTTGTTTGTTACAAGTGGTATCTAGACTCAAGTATTTCATCAAGAATCTACAAGTAATGTCTAGATCAACTCATTAATGATATCCTATAAGTGGTACTCATGAAGATAACAAATGTTCAAGAAATTGTCAAAATTGACAAATCCAACAAGTGGTTCCATGGTAGAAAAATTATTTCAAGTAATATCACATCTATACATGGTATCAATCATGCAAGATGATGGTTCCACAAGTGATCCTCAACTTTAAGTGATCATCAAATGAAGAATGCATCCCTCACCTACAAGAGCTCAAGTGTATCAAATGGATGACCCATGCTATCACATATGGGGAGGTGTACCACAAATTGATATCAAGATCAAAGATCCTATGTGTGGTATCTCAAGAAGCCCTACACAAGATACAAGTGGTACAAGCTACAAGTGGTATCTTCAAGTGGTGTCATTCCAACAATCAAGTAATGTCCATAAAAAATGCAAGATTCAAGCCTCGAACATCTACCCCAAATGCATACCTTTGCATCAATAAGAAGCACACCTTTTATGGAAATTGATGACAAAGGGGGAGAGATTGTACAAAGATATGAAAGCTTTGAGATTAAGATTGTACAAGGGGGAGAGATAAGAGGAGAGATAAAAATAGAGGTTGGACATGGATATGGTCAAAGAGGGTGCAACATTGGAGAAAAGAGAAGGATCAAAATTCTTGGACAAGAGAAGCACACAAGTAGGGGGAGCAAGCTCATGAACTTTGATTGATTGCATTTGATATGTGCATATTCATGTGCTTGCTTGCATTGCATAAGTTCTTAAATTCAATTTGCATGCTTGTGTGATGTATGCTAGTTGTAGAACTTAAATGATGATTTGATAACTAGCATGCATAGGATGGTAGCTAGACACTTGGTATGCCTTACAAGTAATGCTAATACCTTGCTTTTAATGTTGATCTCACGAGGTATCTAGTGTTTTTATTTCCAAGTGATATCTAGCTAACCATGGTGCTAAGGATGAACTTAAAGGTGCAACTCCGATTGGTATCACGCTTCAAAGGTTTATTCTATACACCTTAGCATCATTTGGTAGTAATTACTCTCCCACATTTTCAATCTATGCATATGTGCGAACTTCAAACCAAACACTCTAGCACATATGTAGGGGGAGCTACTACTACCATCTCAGGTTTGCGGTACTTGTCCAAAATCATTTTTACATGGTAAAATTGCTTGGGTAAACAACATGAATCCAAAAAGAACTTAATTTCCATATCTTTGTAGAGTTGTCATCAATTACCAAAAAGGGGGAGATTGAAAGGTCCTTGTTTAGTTTTGGTAATTAAGTGGCAACCTAGGTGGACTAATTGTGTTTATGTGAGATACACAGGTGATTAGTCCATAGGTACATGTGTGTGAGCAACATATGCCATGAAGGTAAAAATGGCTTGGAGATGTTGCAAAGCTCACACATGTGATGATGAAGGAGCTCATTGCACATGAGACATGACATTGAGTCATGTGATCAAGGTGGAGAAGATCAAGACAAGACTTGGCTTGCTGGATCGGTTGCAAACATGAAGGGCAAGTTAGAGGCTTTGGAGCGATGGACCGCGTGGCGGTGAAGCTTGAGCAAGACTTGGTGCCAATGGATGAAGGCAACGGTGAAAAGCAAGTGAAGTCAAGATCGATGAACCAATATGATCATGTGATGATATGAAGTGGATCATATCATTGTTGATCATGTTGGTGCATGTGTTGCATCAACATTGGAGGAGATGAAATGGAATGCGCAAGGCAAAGGTATAACCTAGGGCATTTCATTTCACCGGTCATAGGTGTGTAGAGAAGTTGATGACCGGGTTTAGGATAGATGGCCGTACTATCAAGAGGGGCAAACTTGTTTGCATATCGGTCATCTAGTGCCACTCGAGTGATCTAACTTTGCATCATCGCTAGGATTGAGTGGTGTGGCAAGTTGAGTGGCTAATCCTTTGGAAAATGATTGTGAAAATGCTAACTGTAACACCTCGGGTGTTAGCCTTGCATAACTTGACTTGTATAGCATGAGCATGATCATAAAGCATTCATGTATAAGCTTTGACACTTGAAACATTGGGTTGCAACATCTGCAATGTTTGCTTATTATCGCATGTTTCTTAAGCATATGCAACATTCTTATTATTTCATGTTTCCATGTGTATGTGCATATGATCGTGTAAACATGTAGATGATTGTGTGACCTTGCAAGTAGCTTAAACATGTTTAGAATATCATCATGAACAACTTTGGTATTTAGGGTTAGGGCTAATTAGGTCATTAAGTCATAGTTTGAGTATGTATCATCATTTGATTGTAGCTTGTTTGACCAAGTTTGAACTAGGTGTTAGAGACCTTGTATGGAGGAGATCACTAAAGCAAAGTTGTAGTGTTTGACATAAGGAACAACTTTTATTTTTAGGTCATTGACTGATTCAGCTCCTAGCATGCTTGAATGGGTCCCACAAAAATCAGAAAAATCAACCTTTGCAACACTTAGTCATTTTTGTTCTAAGTCATGCCCTGACAGTGCTGTCAGCCCGACCTTTGGTACGATATAACTCAGTTTATGTTGCGAATTAGCACGAGATCATTGAACAACATTTGGAGATGGTACTTAGGACTATGACTTTTGTTCTGAAAGAATTCACTGAATCACTTTGCATAGGGAGTTATTTCGATTACAAAACTTGTCGTCAGGCTCGGCATGTCGCGACTGACGAACTAAATCAAATTCTTCAGTGGCCGACCGTTTCAGGCGCTGATCGCCGCGTGGCGCGGGGTGTGGCCGCGTGTCGCCGGCATTCTGCCCAGTGCGGCAGTGACGCGCCAGAGTGTGGCCTTAACACCGCCAGCGCCCGCTCGACCCCTTCCGCGCTCCCTTTTGCATTTCCTCTGCTCCTCCTTCATCCTCGCGCATAGCCGCTGAGCTCTCGCAGCACCGAGCAGCTCCGTCGTCGCAGTAGCCAGCACCAGCCCGCCCTCATTGCTTCTCCACCACCGCAACCTCTCCACCCTCATCTCAGCGACTCACCGCGCCCGCACTAGCTTGCTGAGAGCGCTTGGTAAGCCATAGCAGCGCACACGCTCTCGCCGGAGCGTCACCGCCGTGTTCCGTCGTCGTGGCCACGTCGCTATAGTCTACCATTCCACGCGATAGCTGATGCGCTAGGTTTGCCGTAGGACACTGGTGCTCGTCTGAGCTTTAGGTCGAGCCACCGAGGTCATCACCAGCATAGCGCCGTCGTCCAGCGCAGCCACTCCGCCATGAGCGCCGCCGCTGTACATAGCCCCGACGAGAGGTTCCACCGAGTAGCTCACCCGGTGCGCTAGGTCATGTAGGTCGCTCGGTGAAGACGACACCACCGGCGGACTCGCCGTCGACGAGCCATGGCCGCGCGAGCTTGCTCAGCGCCACCGGCTCTGTTTTGGTTTCGCTGACCGGTGGGGTCAACTGACCAGTGGGTCCCGCGTGTCAGCGACTCCATGTATTAAGCCAATTCATTTTTGAATGCAGATTTCATATGTTTTGTAATTTTTGTATCGTTAGTTTGGTAGCTTCAAAAATTGTGAAATAAACTTGTGAGTGTCCCTTAGGAAGTGTCGTATTTAGGAAAAATATGTTCTTTACATTTACAGTAGAAATTTTTGGAGATTTAAATAGGGATTTGAAATGTGCTTTTGAATGCATTCAAATTTGTTTATTTTATATCTAGAGTTCTTGTGCTCCAAAAATTATGAAATTTTTGTGGTAAGCTAGTCTTAGCATATATGAACTCTGGTAAAAATATGAGGACCAGTGCATGTGTAGATTTATAGTTATAGATTTTTTTTTTATGAATAGTTAATCCTTGTGTAAATGTTTATAAATTATTTATGGATCCAAAATTCATGAAAATTTTTGGAGGTAATCCTAGTAGTATATGGATGCTAAGAAAAATAGGAAATCTATTGCTTGACAATTTTCAATAGGGTTTTCCATTTATGCTATTTCAAGCCTTGCTTCCTTGTCATTTTTGTATAGGATGTTCTACTTGGTAAAATGACATGAAACTTTTACAGTAGTCCTTTGATAGCATTAGTAAGGCATTGTAAATTTTTAAGAATTTTTGAAACACATCTGGTATATGTTTATTATTTAACCTAGATATCTAAATAAAATAATAAAAGCATTTAAATAGATAGTTTGGGCTTCACCATTATATTATCTCAAATGGATTGGGTATGCTTAAACTGTTGGTAGATTTTATGTTGTCAAATTTTGAATGATTACATGAATTAGAAGTATTGTTACTTGGTATTGCATATTGAATAGTTTCCGGACAGATTCTAGAGTTTGATAAGTTGCATGTTGAAAATGATGTGTACTGTAAAAATGGTCAATAACAAGGTTGTAGAGAATTTGATAGGCTTTCCAAAAAGTCTAGGATCACTGTATTTAGATTAGTAGAACTCTAGTAATGAGTGAAACAAGTAGCTACTGTTTTGTGGCATAATCGATGCATTGTGAAAGTAGATGATTAAATAATCGAGAAGAGATATGCACCTACTCAATAAACATGATGCACTTGTTAACATATATGCATTCGTAATACTTATGCCACATTCATGCATCTAGGATCGGAGGAAGAGATCATGTTGCTAGAATTCGAAGAAGCAGAGGAAGGGAATCAGCAGGAGGATCCGCAAGCCGCAGCTCCCGAAGGCATGGAGCTGAACCCTGAAGAGCTTCTAGAGTGTCCTGACCACCGCCCTACTTCCTTTTTGCGAGGCAAGCCCCAGAGCATTATAAGTCTCCCAGTAATTTACAAATGTTTACTTACATATTTATGATTGATGCATTAGGTTATAAGAGTTGAATGGAACCACTTGATGCATGTAAATTCCTTGTCCAGATATTACACCTTTAACCGGTATAGGTCTAGGATCGAATATATGCTTAGCCATGCTTAGACTGGTAGAAGTCAGGTGATGTCCTGTCACCTACGAGATATAGGTGGATACTGGAGCACGGATGGCTATATCTGCCATCGTGGAACAGAACCATGAGGTAAAAGTAAATCAAGACCGGATGGGAGGTCGATAGAGAAGCAACAAGACATGGAGGTCTTGGGTGTGTCGATCAAGGACTATACCGTTGTTGGAACTTCTGACAAGATTGAACGCATGCCTCTTACTTAGCTGGCCGGATAACTCATTTCGACCGCGAAGCCGAGTAATTCAACTCAGGCCGGGACCCATTCTGTTGTGCACTCCTTCCGGGGAACGATCAGACTGAGCCCAAGGGCAGGCTTGGCCTGAGCATCCTGGCATCTAGTGTTCCAGATTGTGTGGCGCGGTACGGACCCACAAAATGTGTACCTGAGTTGTACCAAAGGTGACCTAAGGCTATCGTGGCTGGTAGACCTGGATTTGTGTTAGGAATAAATTCCCAGCTGGTTGAAATCGATTCAAATCGCCATCTCTCCCGGATAGTGAGAAACTTGACTAGCTCCAACATTGTAGTAACTGTGCTATGAAACATGATGGTTCGGATGAATATGGAATTACAATACCTGCCATGGTTACTATTGTATGCTTCTAAATGATATACCACATGTTTGGCACAGGATAGTTTGTTAACCTAGAAATGGATAGTTATAATTAACCCCGTAAAGAATTTGTAACTGTACCATGATTCAATTGCTTTTACGCAAAAATGTTGTCAAGTTACGTCCACTTATACAGCCTTGCATAATCCTTGGAGTCATTTTATTTCTGGTTCATGATGGGTAAGTCTAGCTGAGTACCTTCTCGTACTGAGGGTTTATTTTCCCATTGTTGCAGATGGCACTGTGTATCATGGTTATTGCAAGAGTTGCTTCTATCCCGCTGTGGATGAGGAGTAAGCCTTGGGCAGGCTTCTTTATTAATTTCTATCCTTGCTTTTGTGGACCATGATCCTATTTGGCACTATATCAACTATGTTGGAAACTTTATTTTCGAACTTAATTGCTTCCGCTCTAATTATCAAACTCGGTTTGTAATAATTTTTATTCGTACTCTGATGATGAAATGTATCTGTGAACTTTATGTAATATGTGGCATGTATGTTGAATCCTGTACGATCTTGGTTGTTGTAAATTGTTTATCGAGACCTGTCGTGGTACTCGATGGACTACCGGATTTATATGGGTTCAAGTATGACAGTGCGACCGCTTGCGGGCTGCCATTGTACTTGTACTCTTATAAATTGGTCGGTTCTGCGACAGCTGGCATCAGAGCAAGATTCAACGTTAATTGTCACATGTGTATTTAAAACAAAAGTTTTTGTTTTCCAAAAATCCTTCTCTAGCAACTAATAGTTATATAATATGTATTTGAAATCTAAAGTGTGCCAATGATCACTTTCCTTATGCCCAAATTAAGGACTATTAGGTGGCTATTTAAGTACTAACATGGGGGTTTTTACTTTGTCGTCTATACGGCGTGCTATTGTATGGATGCCATTCACTTGAGTGGCAATGTATGGATCAAATGCCTCTACGCCAAGGTAAGATGATAAGTGACATGACCGCAAGATGTAAGCGTGTGGTCGGGGAGAGTTAGCTTGGTACGGCTATGTATGCATGCTTGCATGTGTATATGGTACGTATTTAATTGTGGGTTTAAATTATTGTCGGGTAGATTGATACGAAAGTATATGTATGGGTATACATATATGGAAGTATTTACAGCTACATTCCGCATATTTCATTCTGGGTTAGGGCTGAAATGAAATTCTTATGTAGGTACCCTAACAACGAAACATGTAGCTTGACTAGTTACGCTAATTATGAGAGAACGTATGTATGCCACCGTGTCTACCGTTAGAAACAAATTTTTCCTAAGTTTGTGAGGACGTACGGCACGAGCATGCATCATGATAATTACCATTCACATAACTACATTGTTCCTCCCCTTATAAAATTCTTACTCGGTTATGTAACTCTTATCCATTATGGCATTGTCTCACCAAGTGGTACATGTTAATGGTGCAGATGGCACGCACTAAGCAGACTACTCGCAAGTCCACCGGAGGCAGAGCTCCCAGCCGTCAGCTTGCTCCACGTACCCGTCACTGTCACACGTTCCTTGGAGAGTTTGGGATGCCTACACTCTTGTGGAGAGTGCTCAGCTATGTAGGCTATCCTGATGGAATGGAACCCCGCTACTTCTAGGCGAATGAGCAGTTGGGAGAAGGTCTCTTGGTTACTGTGGAGGCCATTGTTCATCCCCGAGGTGACAATTCTGAGTGGATAGGCTGGTGTCATGAGTCAACTGGCAGGACTGATGAAGAAGTAGCTGGCAGGGCAGCCTTTGGGATCCTGAGGGATATCATGGATCATTTTCCTCAGGAGCTGACAGCCGCTTTGGTTGGAGTCTTTCCGAGGGGTAACCCCTCCACTGACTCATGGCAGTAGGCAAGAGGAAGATCTTTGGAGATTGGTGCAGCCAAAGGGCAGAACAGCGATAACCCTTCCATGAGCGCCATGTTTGCAGTGATGAGAGTGTTAGATGGAGTAGAAGGTATCCTCAGACGTGATTCTGGTGCTCTTGGTCATGCCCATGAGGATCGACGTCAGCTTCAGAGGGAGCACGACGCCGAGATTGAGAGGCTCACTGAAGAGATGACTTGGTTAACTCACCAAAGGAATGCGGCCTGGACCAGGGAAGATGTTCTGAGAGCTCGACAGTTCAAGCTAGGGCAGCAGTTGGCCAATGTGGAAGAATACAACGATCACCTACATGAAGAGGTTCATCTACTGAACAACCAGCTCCACCCTTATGTCCCACCTGGAGCCACAGAAATGGATCTAGAAGAGGACGAGGAAGAAGAAGTAGAGCCTGAAGAAGAAGTGGAGCCTAAGGAAGGAGATGATCCTATGTCTGACCTCGATAGTGATCATGATGAGGATTAGATCGCTTAGCACTTAATGGAAGGTCTAATGTATCACCTTTATTCATGTAATGGACCTGTAGTTCGAATTTGGCATTAGTAACCCGACTATCATGTAATGTTGATTCATCGCACGTTTGGTTGAACATCAATGCAATTCTAGTCCTTTATCGGTAATCACAATTGAAATTTGCATGCGTTATGTGCGCGATAAGTGGTCTAATTGGGGATGTCATGTTGCGAGAATGAAGTGTTATGCCTCTGTTTTTATTGTGATTTTGAGAATTTTCTCCAGTAATTTTAGTTTGGCATGAGTACCTAATTCATATGCAATCTCTTGGCATCAACCAATAATCGTTTATTGTTGCAACTTCGCAGATGACGCGCACCTGTGCTGGAGCCGGTGGCAGCCAGGATGGCAACCATGACGACTTGCCACCCCCACCACCGCTGTCTGCTCAGGAGTTCTTTACCTAGTTCCTAGGGAGCCAAAGGACAATGGAGGAAGCTTTGCGCCTTATCGCACAAAACACTACTCGTGGCCACCCACATCAACCAGGGGTCGAGCCAAATCAGCACAATACATTCAAGGAGTTTCTAGATACGAAGCCTCCAATCTTCAAGGTGGCTAAGGAACCACTACAGGCCGATGAGTGGCTGAATACCATTGAGCAGAAATTCTGTCTGCTGAGGGTCACGGAGCATCTGAAAGCGGAGTATGCTTCTCATCAATTGCAAGGACCCATAGGGATCTGGTGGACACATTTCCTGTCGTCTTTGCCTACTAATGTGCGAGTTACCTGGGAACAGTTCAAGCTGGCTTTTAGGGGACACCATATTCCCCCGAGCCTGATGCGCATCAAAGCAGTTGAATTTATGAGGCTCACTTAGGGAACAAAGTCACTCATAGAATATATGCACGCATTCAACAACTTGTCTAGATATGCTCCAAGTTTCATGGATACTGAAGAGAAAAAGATAGAGAGTTTCAAGCGAGGTCTGGGTACTAAACTTATGAAGACCATGGCAAATTCTAGGTGTGCCATGTACAATGAATTTATTAGTGATGCCTTGACCCAAGAAAACCACAACAACATGCATGCAGTTGCCAAGGGTCGCAAGAGGGCATATGAGGCCGGTGCATCCAGATCCTTCTAGTCAAAAGCACCTATCACAGCTAGGCCACAATTCTGTCCACCTGCACCCAAGTTTAGGCCTCCACCACCGAAAGCTCAGAATAATAGACCACAGAAACCATTCTGTAAGGTGTTTACTATTGCCTTACCAAAAGGAAATGGCAGTCAGGACAGCTCCACCGGATTCAGAAGTAATCAACCATGTTTCAACTGCAACCAACTGGGTCATTGGTCCAAGGAATGCCCCCACCCCAAGAAGAATAGCAACCAGAATCAGAGACAGGTGAATGCCAGGGCACGTCAGGGACAAGTGCATTATACCGCTGTGGAGGAAGTGCCCGCCGGAGAAGTTGTCACGACTGGTATGTTTCTCGTCAACAAGCATCCCACTGTTGTTTTATTTGATTCGGGAGCTTCTCATTCATTTATGAGTCAAGCATTTACATCTAGACATGATCAAGAAATAATTGAAGTAAGCAAAGGGGGTTTTAACATAAGTTCAGCAGGGGGAACTGTTACTACCAAAAAGAAAGTCAAAATGTACTCATCTCTATACAAGGGAGGGAGTACACAACAGATTTGATAATATTGCCGGGGTTATCAATAAGTGTAATCTTAGGCATGAATTGGATGAAGGATCATGGTGTTCTTATTGACACTAGCACCCGTACTATTATGTTGAGAGAACCCATGGGAGGGAATGCTTTTCTAGTACCACTCTCCCACGATTTCGAACCCCAACATTTAGCCTGTGCTATCCAAACCACCACAATATGTGATATCCCCGTGGTTTGTGAGTTTTCGGATGTATTTCCAGAAGAATTACCTGGTCTACCATCGGATAGGGACGTGGAATTTAAGATCGAGTTAGTGCCAGGTACGGCACCCATATCTAGAAGGCCCTATAGAATGCCACCCAATGAGTTAGCAGAACTTAAGGTTCAATTGCAAGATCTATTGGACAAGGGTCTTATCCAATCTAGCTCATCTCCGTGGGGATGTCCAGCCTTGTTTGTGAAAAAGAAGGACAAGTCACTGAGAATGTGTGTAGATTACAGATCACTCAATGCTGTGACCATCAAGAACAAATATCCGTTGCCCCGCATCGACATCTTGTTCAATCAGCTAGCAAAGGCAAAGGTATTCTCCAAAATTGATTTGAGATCTGGTTACCATCAGATAAAGATCAGACCGGAGGATATACCTAAAACTGCTTTCTCTACCAGGTACGGCTTATACGAGTATTTTGTTATGTCTTTCGGACTAACAAATGCTCCAGCCTACTTCATGTACCTGATGAACTCGGTATTCATGCCCGAACTTGACAAGTTCGTGGTCGTGTTTATCGATGATATATTGATTTATTCAGAAAATGAGTCGGATCATGAAGAGCATCTGAGGATTGTCCTATCCAGACTGAGGGAGCATAAGCTATATGCCAAGTTTAGCAAATGTGAATTTTGGTTAAGCAAAGTACCTTTCTTAGGTCACATTTTATCAAAAGATGGAATCTCTGTAGACCCATCAAAAGTACAAGAGGTCATGGATTGGAAAGCCCCAACTTCGGTTCATGAAGTTCGGAGTTTTCTTGGGTTAGCAGGGTACTATCATCGGTTTATTCCTGATTTCTCAAAGATAGCTAAGCCTATGACCAGACTACTTCAGAAAGATGAGAAGGACAAATGGACACCAGAATGTGAAATAGCTTTTCACACCCTCAGAACTTTGTTAACCACAGCACCTGTGCTAGCACAACCAGACATTGAAAAGCCTTTTGATGTATTTTGTGATGCATCGGGAATAGGATTAGGATGTGTGCTTATGCAAGAAGGAAGAGTAATTGCATATGCTTCTCGGCAATTGAGAAAACATGAAGTCAACTACCCTACATATGATTTGGAACTTGCAGCCGTTGTCCATGCATTAAAGATATGGAGACATTACTTTTTGGGCAATGTATGTCATATCTATACTGACCACAAAAGCCTCAAGTATATCTTTACCCAGCCTGAGCTGAACATGAGACAACGAAGATGGTTAGAATTGATTAAGGACTACAATTTAGAAGTGCATTACCATCCGGGTAAAGCTAATGTAGTAGCCGATGCACTCAGTCGGAAGTCCCATTGCAACACTATGGAAGCATTGTTGGAAGAGGGATTCAACTTGTTACATCCTATAGTACTACACAATATCACAATCAGTTGTTCACTTGAGGGCAAAATCCTAGAGCTACAGTAGATAGATGTAGGAATAAGTCACATCAAGAGAAAAATGCAAGAGCAGGAAACCAAACATTTTAGATTGGATGAAAGAGGTGTATTATGGTTTGAGGACCGGCTAGTGGTACCAAAAGACCGTGAGCTAAGGAATCAAATTTTAGAGGAAGCTCACTCATCCAAATTGTCTATCCATCCGGGTAGTAGTAAGATGTATCAAGATTTGAAAACCCGTTTTTGGTGGACTAAGATGAAGAAGGAGATCGCAGCCTATGTTGCTAGGTGTGATAACTGCAGTAGAGTGAAAGCCGTCCATATGAAAACTGTTGGGTTACTTCAGCCATTACCGATTCCAGGATGGAAATGGGAGGAAATCAGCATGGACTTTATCACAGGCCTTCCAATGACGCCACAAGGTCACGATTCAATATGGGTAATTGTTGATCGTCTCACCAAGTTAGCACATTTTGTACCAGTTCACACAACATATCACGTGGGGAAATACTCTGAGTTATATGTTTCCTAGATCGTGAGACTGCATGGAGTACCCAGGACTATAATCTCAGATCAAGGACCACAGTTCATAGCTCATTTCTGAGAGCACTTACACCAGGCTTTGGGAACCAAGCTAATAAGAAGTTTAGCTTATCATCCACAAACTTCAGGACAGACAGAGCGAGTGAACCAAATCCTAGAAGATTTACTTAGAGCTTGTGTTATATCTTCAAAAGGTTCATGGGAGAAATGGTTACCTTTAGCTGAGTTCTCCTATAACAACAATTATCAAGCGAGTATCAAAATGGCTCCATTTGAAGCCTTGTATGGCCGAAAATGTAGAACTCCATTGAATTGGATTGGGCCTGGTGAAAGGAGATACTTTGGTATTGACTTTGTCAATGAAGCCGAAGAGCAAGTACGTATCATCCAACAACATATGAAGGCAGCTCAATCAAGACAAAAGAGTTATGCCGACAGAAGAAGAAGACCACTAACTTTTGAAGTGGGTGACTATGTATACTTGAGAGTATCACCCATGAAAGGTGTGAAAAGATTTGGGATGAAAAAGAAGCTTTCACCAAGATATGTAGGACCATACAAAATTTTGGAACGCAAAGGGAATGTTGCGTATAAGTTACAACTTCCACCAGAGATGAGTACAATCTTTGATGTGTTCCATGTTTCCCAGTTGAAGAAATGTCTTCAAGTACCTAAAGAAGCTATTGCACCCACCAACGTGCAGCTTCAATCGGATTTGACCTATGAAGAAAAGCCAATTCGAGTATTAGAGGAGATGGAGAGAGTAACACGGAGTAAGATTATTAAGTTCTATAAGGTGGTGTGGAACAATCATAGTGAACAAGATGCTACATGGGAGAGAGAGGATTATTTACAAGAAGTTTATCCCGCCTTTTTCCAAGAATGGTAGGTCTTGCAAATCTCGGGACGAGATTTTTATAAGGGGGAGGGGCCGTAACACCTCGGGTGTTAGCCTTGCATAACTTGACTTGCATAGCATGAGCATGATCATAAAGCATTCATATATAAGCTTTGACACTTGAAACATTGGGTTGCAACATCTGCAACGTTTGCTTATTATCGCATGTTTCTTAAGCATATGCAACATTCTTATTATTTCAAGTTTCCATGTGTATGTGCATATGATCACGAGTGTAAACATGTAGATGATTGTGTGACCTTGCAAGTAGCTTAAACATGTTTAGAATATCATCATGAACAACTTTGGTATTTAGGGTTAGGGCTAATTAGGTCATTAAGTCATAGTTTGAGTATGTATCATCATTTGATTGTAGCTTGTTTGACCAAGTTTGAACTAGGTGTTAGAGACCTTGCATGGAGGAGATCACTAAAGCAAAGTTGTAGTGTTTGACATAAGGAACAACTTTTATTTTTAGGTCATTGACTGATTCAGCTCCTAGCATGCTTGAATGGGTCCCACAAAAATCAGAAAAATCAACCTTTGCAACACTTAGTCGTTTTTGTTCTAAGTCATGCCCTGAGAGTGCTGTCAGCCCAACCTTTGGTATGATATAACTCACTTTATGTTGCGAATTAGCACGAGATCATTGAACAACATTTGGAGATGGTACTTAGGACTACGACTTTTGTTCTGAAAGAATTCACTGAATCGCTTTGCATAGGGAGTTATTTTGATTGCAAAACTCGTCGTCAGGCTCGGCATGTCGCGACTGACGAACTGAATCAAATCCTTCAGTGGCCGACCGTTTCAGGCGCTGATCGCCGCGTGGCACTGGGTGTGGCCACGCGTCACCGGCGTTCTGCCCAGCGCGGCAGTGACGCGCCAGAGCGTGGCCTTAACACCGCCAGCGCCCGCCTGACCCCTTCCGCGCTCCCTTTTGCATTTCCTCTGCTCCTCCTTCATCCTCGCGCGTAGCCGCTGAGCTCCCGCAGCACCGAGCAGCTCCGCCGTCGCAGTAGCCAGCACCAGCCCGCCCTCATCACTTCTCCACCACCGCAACCTCTCCACCCTCATCTCAGTGACTCACCACGCTCACACTAGCTCGCTGAGAGCGCTTGGTAAGCCACAGCAGCGCACACGCTCTCGCCAGAGCGTCACCGCCATGTTCCGTCGTCGTGGCCATGTCGCTATAGTCTACCATTCCACGCGATAGCTGATGCGCTAGGTTCGTCGTAGGACACTAGTGCTCGTCTGAGCTTTAGGTCGAGCCGCCGTGGTCATCACCGGCGTAGTGCCGTCGTCCAGTGCAGCTGCTCCGCCATGAGCGCCGCCGCTGTACATAGCCCCGACGAGAGGTTCCACCGAGTAGCTCACCCGGTGCGCTAGGTCACGTAGGTCGCTCGGTGAAGACGTCACCGCCGGCGGACTCGCCGTCGATGAGCCATGGCCGCACGAGCTTGCTCAACGCCACCGGCTCTGTTTTGGTTTCGCCGGTGGGGTCACTGACCAGTGGGTCCCGCGTGTCAGCGACTCCATGTATTAAGCCAATTCATTTTTGAATGCAGATTTCATATGTTTTGTAATTTTTGTATCGTTAGTTTGGTAGCTTCAAAAATTGTGAAATAAACTTGTGAGTGTCCCTTAGGAAGTGTCATATTTAGGAAAAATATGTTCTTTACATTTACAGTAGAAATTTTTGGAGATTTAAATAGGGATTTGAAATGTGCTTTTGAATGCATTCAAATTTGTTTATTTTATATCTAGAGTTCTTGTGCTCCAAAAATTATGAAATTTTTGTGGTAAGCTAGTCTTAGCATATATGAACTCTGGTAAAAATATGAGGACCAGTGCATGTGTAGATTTATAGTTATAGATTTTTCTTTTATGAATAGTTAATCCTTGTGTAAATGTTTATAAATTATTTATGGATCCAAAATTCATGAAAATTTTTGGAGGTAATCCTAGTAGTATATGGATGCTAAGAAAAATAGGAAATCTATTGCTTGACACTTTTCAATAGGGTTTTCCATTTATGCTATTTCAAGCCTTGCTTCCTTGTCATTTTTGTATAGGATGTTCTACTTGGTAAAATGACATGAAACTTTTACAGTAGTCCTTTGATAGCATTAGTAAGGCATTGTAAATTTTTAAGAATTTTTGAAACACATCTGGTATATGTTTATTATTTAACCTAGATATCTAAATAAAATAATAAAAGCATTTAAATAGATAGTTTGGGCTTCACCATTATATTATCTCAAATGAATTGGGTATGCTTAAACTGTTGGTAGATTTTATGTTGTCAAATTTTGAATGATTACATGAATTAGAAGTATTGTTACTTGGTATTGCATATTGAATAGTTTCCGGACAGATTCTAGAGTTTGATAAGTTGCATGTTGAAAATGATGTGTACTGTAAAAATGGTCAATAACAAGGTTGTAGAGAATTTGATAGGCTTTCCAGAAAGTCTAGGATCACTGTATTTAGATTAGTAGAACTCTAGTAATGAGTGAAACAAGTAGCTACTGTTTTGTGGCATAATCGATGCATTGTGAAAGTAGATGATTAAATAATCGAGAAGAGATATGCACCTACTCAATAAACATGATGCACTTGTTAACATATATGCATTCGTAATACTTATGCCACATTCATGCATCTAGGATTGGAGGAAGAGATCATGTTGCTAGAATTCGAAGAAGCAGAGGAAGGGAATCAGCAGGAGGATCCGCAAGCCGCAGCTCCCAAAGGCATGGAGCTGAACCCTAAAGAGCTTCTAGAGTGTCCTGACCACCGTCCTACTTCCTTTCTGCGAGGCAAGCCCTAGAGCATTATAAGTCTCCCAGTAATTTACAAATGTTTACTTACATATTTATGATTGATGCATTAGGTTATAAGAGTTGAATGGAACCACTTGATGCATGTAAATTCCTTGTCCAGATATTACACCTTTAACCGGTATAGGTCTAGGATCGAATATATGCTTAGCCATGCTTAGACTGGTAGAAGTCAGGTGATGTCCTATCACCTACGAGATATAGGTGGATACTGGAGCACGGATGGCTATATCTGCCATCGTGGAACAGAACCATGAGGTAAAAGTAAATCAAGATCGGATGGGAGGTCGATAGAGAAGCAACAAGACATGGAGGTCTTGGGTGTGGATCTATCCCCGTCTGTGTCGATCAAGGACTATACCGTTGTTGGAACTTCTGACAAGATTGAATGCATGCCTCTCACTTAGCTGGTCGGATAACTCATTTCGACCGCTGAAGCCGAGTAATTCAACTCAGGCCAGGGACCCAGTTCTGTTGTGCACTCCTTCTAGGGAACGATCAGACTGAGCCCAAGGGTAGGCTTGGCCTAAGCATCCTGGCATCTGGTGTTCCAGATTGTGTGGCACAGGTACGGACCCACGAAATGTGTACCTGAGTTGTACCAAAGGTGACCTAAGGCTATCGTGGCTGGTAGACCTGGATTTGTGTTAGGAATAAATTCCCAGCTGATTGAAATCGATTCGAATCACCATCTCTCCCGGATAGTGAGAAACTTGACTAGCTCCAACATTAGTAGTAACTGTGCTATGAAACATGATGGTTCGGATGAATATGGAATTACAATACCTGCCATGGTTACTATTGTATGCTTCTAAATGATATACCACATGTTTGGCACAGGATAGTTTGCTAACCTAGAAATGGATAGTTATAATTAACCCCGTAAAGAATTTGTAACTGTACCATGATTCAATTGCTTTTACGCAAAAATGTTGTCAAGTTATGTCCACTTATATAGCCTTGCATAATCCTTGGAGTCATTTTATTTCTGGTTCATGACGGGTAAGTCTAGCTAAGTACCTTCTCGTACTGAGGGTTTATTTCCCATTGTTGCAGATGGCACTATGTATCATGGTTATTGCAAGAGTTGCTTCTATCCCGCTGTGGATGACGAGTAAGCCTTGGGCAGGCTTCTTTATTAATTCCTATCCTTGCTTTTGTGGACCGTGATCCTATTTGGCACTATATCAACTATGTTGGAAACTTTATTTTTGAACTTAATTGCCTCCGCTCTAATTATCAAACTCGGTTTGTAATAATTTTTATTCGTACTCTGATGATGAAATGTATCTGTGAACTTTATGTAATATGTGGCATGTATGTTGAATCCTGTATGATCTTGGTTGTTGGAAATCATTTATCAAGACCTGTCGTGGTACTCGATGGACTACCAGGTTTATATGGGTTCAAGTATGACAGTGCGACCGCTTGCGGGCTGCCATTGTACTTGTACTCTTATAAATTGGTTGGTTCTACGACACTAACACACATACACATGATGGTGTAAACTTGGTGGTGTTGGCACATTTACAAAGGAGATGAAGTTGGAGTTGATGTGAATCAACTCGGTGATGAAACGGAGGCGAGAAGGGTTTGAAACTCTACTGGCGGAGTGTCCACCCATAGAGTGCAGATAGTCCGACGGTGCCATCGGTGCCCTATACAGAAAAGATAGGGTCTCACAGAGTGGACCAGACGCTGGTCATGTGGTGACCAGACGCTGGGGTCCTGCATCCGGTCGTGGTGGCAGATAGCGTGTAGGAGTCGGTCATCGTCCGAATGCTGGCGCTGGAAGTGACTAGACGCTGACCGTGTGCGTTTGGTCAGGGTGACGTGTGGTGACGTAGGCAGGGCAGAGAAGCTAGAAGTGATAGGACACTGGTGCTGCGTCCGATCATGACCGACCGGACACGTCCGGTCATGACTGGTACCTTACTAGAAACGACCGGACACAGGGGTTGATGTGTCTGGTCAGTTCAAGATGCAGTGTCCGATCAATAGATGACCGTTGGGATCGGGCGAACAATGTTTGAAGAAGGGGACACGTGGCATGCATCGCACGATCAGATGCTGAGGTCTAGCGTCCGGTCGATCGGACCAGAGCGTCCGGTCATCCCGACTTTTGCCTAGTGAAGGGGTAACGGCTCTATTTGTTTGTGGGGTTATAAATAGAAGCCATGGTCAGCCTTGGGCCAGCAGCTGAGCACACTATAGCCTTGGTGGCTTGTGTGGTAGTGCTTGGGAGCCATCCGTCTCACATATGCTAGATAGTGATCATCCGATTGTGTGAGAGAGCGATTCTAGTGCGATTGCATCGTGAGGTTGCATCGAGTGGCACTAGGTGATCGAGTTGCAAGCCGGTGGTGCTTGTTACTCTTGGAGGTTGCCACCTCCTAGATGGCTTGGTGGTGCTCTCCGTTGAAGCCCACAAGAAGCTTATGCGGTGCTCTGGAGAAGAGCTTTGTGAGGGGCATTGTTTTCGCCCCGCGGGAGTCATGAAGAGCAACTCTAGTTGAGCGTGTCATTGAGCTACCCTCACTTTCGGGGTAGGTTCTTGCGGTGCTCGACGTGCGGGCTTGGCGGGTGATGCCAATTAGCCATTGAACCACCAAGTGAGCGGTCGACACAACGGGGGACGTAGCGTGTTGGCAAGCACGTGAACCTCGGGAGAAAATCACCGTGTCAACCTTGTTATTCTTGTTGGTTTGCAATCCCTTTACACAAGCTTGTGATTACTCTTATATACATTGTTCTTGTGTAGTTGCTCTTATAATTAGTTAGCTTGTGTAGCTCACTAGTTCCCTTCTTGCTTGTGTAGCATAGAAGTAGCTCCCTTGCATGGCTAATTTGGTTTGGGTAACCTTGTTAGTCACATTGCTTAGTTTGTGTAGCTAAGTATTTGTGCTCTCTAATTTGGCATTGGTTGCCTTGTTATTGAGCATTGCTAGTGAGCTTAGTTGGCTTTGTGCTTTTGCTTACTAGCATGTGTAGGAGCTCCCTTGTTGCTTAGAGTACTAGTAGCATAGGTTTGTGTGACCTTGCTCCTAGAATTAATTAGGAGAACTCTAGCTAGCCTAGCACCTTTGTTGCTTAATTAGGATCTTTGTAAGGTGCTAGAGAACATAGATAGAGGGGTGTAGTCTTGGCTAGACCGATAGTTTTAATTCCGCACTTGTTTCCATTAGCCGACAGGATTAAGTTTTAGTAACGACTATTCACCCTCCCCTCTAGTCGCCATCTCGACCCTTCACATGGCCGGCGTGGACAACCGCAACAAGTGCGCTATGGAGGAGACTCTGGAGGAGAACATGCCAGTGAGCCAGCGCCTCTGACGCATGAGGTGAGATTGATGCCTTCTGCTTATGGCGATGATCTGTAACTTTCTATTCATAGGGGTGAACTCTTGTTTCTAGGTTTGTTGTGAACGACAGGCTTCATCCTCTTCCTAGGGCTGGTGAACCCTCTGATGTCGTGTCCTCTGTGCTGACCTCATTATCAGATTCCTCCAATTCATACAATAGTGATGATGCTCGGCGTTTCCTCTGGGAGTGGAGAGCGGCTCAGAACTGCTACTCCAAGGTGACTCGAGAGAATGGCCAGCTTGAGATCCATCTCGAGGCTTCTTAGGCCGCTCTTCATGTGGCTGAGGAGGAGGCCAGTCACTGTCCGAGCACGGCTAGCCGAGTCTAACACTATGGTAATAGGTAAGATGATCTTCAAGGATGTCTCCATTCCGATTTCTCACTGCCTTTATCTTGATAGTTCCCCCTTTTTTGTGATCATCAGCCCGGATGACGCAATTGGAGTCTCTCCGACTAGCGGCGAACATGGCTATTGACACCATCAATGCTCGTGGCTCCCTTATCAATGCTCATCTCCATGATGTTCTAGCCCGTGTTCGGGAGATCACCCTCCATGGTGTTCGTCATGGCGCGGCGGTGGCGCTGACCGCTGGCACAAGTTCAGACTAGGTACGAACTCCATGCCATGGAGACTGGTTTCCCATCGGGCGATGGACCGGAAGAACATGAGGACCTGCTAGAAGAGTTCATCATGGTAGCGGAGGCCATAGTGGACATCACATCTGCTCAAGATGTAGTGAACAAGGTCTTTGATTAGTTTGTACTTAGGGTAATCTGATGAATAACGACCCCTGTTCTTTCATGAATATGTTTCAACGCAATGTCTTCATGCATGATTGTGAAAGTTTCTTGCTCTTTTGTTTTTTGCTCTAGAGGTGATACGCATCGTATTGGCTTTTATGTCTTCAAAGATCTTTCATTTTGAACTAGAGGCGATACCCTTCCAGGTACCGGCTATTAGAGCCGAGAACGGATCGGCTATCAAATGTTGACCGGGTGTCAGAATAATATTTCATAGAACTTTTTGTATCAAAGGTCGAACGATTAATCGACTCAGGTCAAGCATGCTATTGAGCGAACTAGAACCTCTTTAAGGAATCCATTAACTCTGAATCGCACTTACACTTCGACTCAGCATTCACATACATCGGCCTAAGTTCATCTCAACGCTTATTTTTCCTTTAATCCAATGGCCGATGTGAAGCCGTAATTTTTCTACTAAAATAAGCTTTTAGAGCCGATTGCTTGAACCGGCTGTTGGCCTTCATTATTAATCCTAATGAAGCCTCCTTCCCATGTTTTACCAGAAAGGCATTTGAAGTCTCCTAGCTCCCAAAACACTAGATCGGCTATTGCAATACTCACAGACTCATTAGCGCGAACCACCTCGACATCGTCTCCATGCCATTGAATCAAACACTGATGCATGGTCAATGGCACACAATAGTTTGCGTGAATCCAGTCACGACCAAGGAGTAAACTATATGATCCTTTTCCATCGATGACAAAGAACGTGGTGAGTAGAGTTTTACTCCCTGATTGTCAGTTCGACATTCATTGCCCCCCATGTCTTAGATGTATTATCTCCAAAGTCTCTAAGCATCATGTTAGTTTCAAGCAAATCTCCTGGTCCCTTGCCAAGCTTACGGAAAGTGGTGTATGACATGAGATTGACAGAAGCACCTCCGTCCACTAACATTTTGTTCATCGGCTTCCCATCAACAAAACCTTTCATGCATAAAGCCTTCAAGTGCCGATGTTTGACTGTCTTATCAAATATCGCTTGTTGTGTAACCGTCAACTTGGCAACCATCTCTTCATACTCTGATTCATCGAAGTCTGTATAAACTTCCTTATCTACCGGAGCTCTGAATTCCAATGGCAGTAGAAAAGCCATTTGGATATTAGCCGATGGTTGTTTTCTATCGGCTATTTGCTTAGCACGCCATACTGGAGTTTTACCGAATGCATGAGCCTGTTTCATCTCTTTATTCCTTAGGCGTTGCACCCTTCTCTTCTAGCTTCTTGTCAACCCTCTGGGGCACCATTGGCCCTCCTACCAGACATGTTCCCTCTGGTTGCTTCCTTCTTCATGATCAGCCTAGTCTTGGTCAACAACTCTTTTTCCCAGCCAATCATGAATACTTTTATTTTTAAGCACTGATCCATGTTATTATGATGATATGCATCCTAGGCATGGATAGACCGGCAGTTGATTTGAGATTGCCTAAACTCCTAATATTGATTGTTGCATTCTAGACAATTATATCTGGTAGGCAATTTCAAACCTTCATTCCAGCAGTATCTGAAGAAAGGACAATTCTAGTGCGATTCGGCTTACTTCCTTTCATACCTTTCTTCTTCTAGTTGATGCTGGTACTTTTGATCCTCTAACCATCGCTGATAATCTTTTTCCTTTTGCCGCCGCCACTTATTCAATAGGATCTGAAATGTGACTCGCGGCTTTGTCACTCCATCCTTTGACATTTCCCCCTCTTCATATCGGCTCTTCTGCTGATCATGACATTTTTTAATCTCTCTATATTCATCAGCCAATATTTGCATCTTGGGATAAACTGTTCTAGCTTCTCTTGATCTGGCCGATGTTAGGACCTTAGTCTTTCCTTTGAATATCCCAACATCAACCATATTTTGATCTCCTGGGAAAGGATTATCATCAACTTTCATCTTCAGAGGCGTATTGAACTTGAGCCTCCCTTGCTGAATAGCCCTCTGTATGTGTTGTCGGGAAATTCTACTTTCATTGGTGGAATGAGAAGTAGCATTATGCAAGTTGTAGAACTTCTTATTCTTTAACTGTTTAGGGGGCAACATAACATAATTGTCTGGCAATTTGATCTGGCCCTTCTCAAGTAAGAAGTCAAAGAGTTTGTTCGATTTTGTGACATCGAAGTCATAGCTCTCCTCGATTCCTCTTCCCCAAGGATTGGGCACCATCACTATCTTCTTACCCCAATTCCATTTAGCTGCAGCAACCTCTTCTTCTTCATCTTCATAGCCATCATCAATTGAGTATGGATCATAAGCTTCGACTACTGTGGTGCTCCTCTAGAATCAGGTATCTCTATGCATACTCTGGAATTAGATATTGAGCACTGCTACACATTGAGCTAATTGTTCCAAGTTGTCAAACTCTTGTCCCATCAACTTTTCTTTCTACATTGGCAACATTCCTTGGATAGCTAAAGCAGCTAGCTGATCATTGGCCAAGTTCAATGAAAAGCACAAGTTCCTAGTCTCTCGGAATCTCTAAAGAAACTCAATGCCCGATTCATTAGTCCTCTGTCTCATGGTTGTCAAATCGGTTATCTTCTTCTCTCCAGTCCTAGTGTAAAAATATGTATGAAACTTCTTTTCTAGGTTAGCCCAATTGGCAATGGAGTTGACTGGTAATGACGAAAATCAAGTGAAGGCTGGCCCTAACAGGGATAAGGAGAAGAAACGAACTTGATGGGCATCCTCAACTGACGCTTCACCCAATTATGTAAGATACCGACTTACATGTTCTATTGTGTTTGTACTGTCTTGACCAGTGAACTTGGCGAACTCTAGGATCCTATAATTTGTAGGAAGAGCGACCAAATCATACTATTCTAGATATGAGCATTTGTATGAAAAGGTCAGCCCTTTTGGCTTTAGACCGGACTGATTCTTCATCATCTCGGTCACCTTCAGCAGCAACTCGTCAGCTTGCATATTTGGATTTCTCGGTACTTGCTGACCCATCTGTGGATTGAAATCCCATGTGCCCTGATATCCTAGATTTGGCATCATGTGGAGGGTGTTATAATCCGTGCCATAGTGATAGCCTTGTGGAATCTCAATCTGTTGGGTTCTTTGCGAGCTTCCTGCTTGAAGTCTCTAATTATAGACATAAGGATCTATATCTCTATAGATCCTTTGAATTGATGGTGCTATTTTTTTAGCCGACGATGGTATGTGGCCTGATGTGCCAAAATTGATCATCTGGTTCTAACTTTGCCCTGTCGGCTATTGCACATGCTGTATTGACGGTCCAGGATTGTATTATATTTGATTCATGGTAGTACCTAGAGTTTGTTTAGACGAACCTTGAAGTGCCTGGACGTCACTATTACTAGCTGGTGCTGCTTCTTGATGGCTGGTACCAACTTGATTAGTCCCTTGAGTCGACAGATATGGAATGTTGTAACAAGTCGATCCAACCTTACCAACTAGAATTCAATGAATCACCTGTTTCATGGTGTTATGAAATGCGTCAACGAAAGCTTCATTGCGGCTTGATATGGCATCACAAATAGATTTGTCTATGGCTTCCATAAAGAAATGCCTATCTTCAGCTTCGACTGTATCTGTCTGACCGTGTAGAACTCTTGGTAGTGGAAATTTCTGAATAATTGTGCTGTCATGTGTTTTGGTTTAGGACAACAAACACTTCTTCTAAAATTCTTCCATAGCTTTGTGGATGGTATCCTTATCTTCATCAAGTAGGTCTTCATAATGTACCATAAGGATGTTATCGTTGTTGTGAACTACCATGACGATTGTGGGGTCCCACTGGGCGTGCCAGAAACGTGTGTTGACACAGAATTTTTCGTCCCATGCCGAGGACACACGCAGCAAGCCAGAAGGGTCCGCTCGATGGAGCAGATCCACCTAGCTTCAGCGTAGGGGTGGTCAATCCTACGTGATCCCCCCGAGATGTGCCAGTCAATTTGACCCTGCAATTGACAAGAAGAGAAAGTTCATCAGTAATTAAGGGTGGAACTTGCCAGTGTTGCCAGATAGTCCTGAATGTGCAGCTATGAGAGCCGATATGAAAGGAGATCGACTAAATAGTCGATTCCAGTATATTCATGAGGATAAATCAATTAGAGCTCATGGGGTCGTGTAAGAAGAATCGATTATCATTCAAGATAATATCATTAATCGAACATATATTAATCAATGACAATAAGATGACAACAATGATCGGTTTGTGCCGAGCTTATGATTATAATTAACCAAACCCCTTTTATATAAAGAAACAATTCAACGCCACTTAACCGTTTAATAAAGATGAATCTAATGAACATGTTAGATCTCATCTATTATCATGACCAGAGTGGCATGACGCAGAATCATGCAGGCCGTAGAAATAACAATAGACTCGATGACCCTAACTCATTACTAATATCAATGGGGCATGAGGCAGAATCATGCAGGCCATAATACAATAATAAGATCATGGGGCTAACATATCTTTCAACCTATCTTTACTTCAATGGTCTTGTGATGCGACTGTTCATGTAAGCGCTCGATATCGGCTAAAACAGCCGATTCAGGCATAACGCATAGTTAAAGTCATGCCTTACCAGGAATAGATCTACTAAATAACGATCCCCACTCCACGGTGCTAACAGTGGGGTGTGAGGCAGAATCACACAGGCCGTGATAATAGGCCGTGGAACAGTTCTCGCTAGCCAATAGATCCAGTCAAGACACAACATGCCTTAACCGCACATTATGCACGATTAAGATTGATGTAAAACAGCTGATAAAACATAACTCATCGTTTAAGGTGTAGATTAGATCAGTTTTAGGTTGGCAAACGATGGGTCAAATAAGATATAAGGCCGATCTAAATCAATCTCAATTGGGCAGAGTGATATTGCTATAATTAGATAAACAATGAAAGCAATAACCAATATCGGTAACTTAATGAATCTACCAAAGACTGCCATTCTAAGGTAGAGCCGATAACTTGACCTTGATCTAATTTAAGCAGTGGGGTGTGAGGCAGAATCACACAGGCCATACTCGAATTAAACAAGAGTTGATAACTAGCTTATACCAGAGCCGCAGTGGGGGTCGACCGGATCGATGTAGCCATACGAACAGAGGTATAAACCATGACGGTACTTACAGACGAGCAGTGGAGGTCGACTGGATCAATGCAGCCGTACTCGCTGAAGAACTCACCGAAATCTACTCTACTCCTACTCTAAGGGGTGGCAGGAGCTAAAAAAGTAATTGACTTGTATTTGGATTGATTGTTGTTTTTTTACAATAGCCGGGGTTTGGTATTTATACCCGGAGCCTAAAAACAAACCCTACTCAAGTATGACTCAATACAATTCTTTGGTATGAAGGAAATATTCCTATCTTAAGATAACTTGGACTCTAATCTTTCCCCTTTTGTAGAGTCCGATATGTATCTTCTTGGCGCCCATCATATCCCGTCATTGTTATCTGCTGACGTCATTCGGAGAGAATCGATTCAGTGTCGCATTCGATCCAGCAGATATCAATCTTTACTCTATCGACTCCTTGATTGGCATAATTCTAGAAGCCTGCGAGTTCCCACGCTCTTCTCCCAAATTTTGGTGTAAACAGTAGTTGCGAAGATACTCCGTCTAGGTGCCTACAAGCTCAAGATGATGGCGAAATCATCACCAATGCCTAGAACATCGAGCAGCTATGTCGCTTTTACCCCTAATAAATGCATACTTTCTCTTATTAGTTTCATTATCAAAACCCCCATCCTTTGTGACATCCGACCCTAGCAACAGTAAGGGGTCGGGCCTCACTCGGGGGCTGATATGAGTATATTTATCCTACAAACATTCTGTCGATAGAATATCGTCAGCAGTCCACCGAGGGGTATCCCGCGATGGTAGATTGATTGGCAGAGGAGCATGTAATCAAGAACAAGAAGGCAATAGAGACACATGAGTTATACAGGTTCAGGCCATCAGTACGACTTAATACCTTACTCCTGTGGTCTGTTGGTTTGTATTAGCTATCGTATGATTTGCTGTGATTTTGTAGGGGGTCCCTGCCCACCTTATATAGTCTGGGGGGCAAGGTTATAAGTCGGTTAGATCTGAGACATAACCAGAAAGTAATAACAGATTACAAGAAACACGGGATCGTACATATCCTATCAGATCACGTAACATCTTCCGGATATCCTCCCCACGCCTTGCGGGAGGCACCGAGCAGAATCGTGCCCCGCAAGGCTCCTTCTCGTGGGCTGGACCACCCCTAGAGGCGTAGCCCATGTGGCCTACCGTGGGTATCCGGGGTCATACCCCCCCACAGCTAGTCCTCGAGCACCTTGTACCCGTTGAGCAATGTTGTCTTGAACTTTTCCGAGCAGGTGCGAACAAAAACCGAGCTACCCAAATCATGGTCCGACCACCATAATGAATCGCCGATTAGTTGTGAGCAGCTATCAAGCAGCGTGCACCATCGCTGACTAGTGTGTTCCGAGCATGGCTTGACATAAGGGTGTAAGGAGCTCAATTTCAGAATTGAAAATTCCCACGTGGTAAAATGAAGTGTGCCCACTTAGAGTCCGACCACGAGGTTAAAGAAACCTTGGTTTAACTTTTAGAGGCTCGGAGTCTTTCGGAAGAAACAAACACATTCACCGCAAGGTGAAGTGTGCCCACTTAGTCCTCGAGCCTGACAGTAGGTGACATAGTCACGTGGTGCCAGGCTTAGAAAATATTGAACCAGCCGAGCAGGTAACCAGTCCCCGAGCGTAGCCTCGAGATGAAAAACAAACACATTCACCGCAAGGTGAAGTGTGCCCACTTAGTCTCTGAGCCTGACAGTAGGTGACGTAGTCACGTGGTGCCAGGCCTAGAAAAAAGTAATCCACCCGAGCAAGTAGCCAGTCCTCGTGTGTCGGGCATAGATATCGGATAAATCAAACCATGGAGAAAAAATCAGAGTAATGGCTGTGCAGCATCGGGTACTAAGCCTCATTAAATTGTAGAGAAATCAGTGAATATTTGGCGACGATAAATGAGCGACGTGGGCTACTGTTGCATGATAGCCCAATTTGTGGCCCATTAAACCATGTTGGTGGAGTCGAAGTAGCGCTAATAGCGGGAACGGTTTCCCAAAAACCCTCAGACGTAATGAAAACTGGAGGAAGTGCTTTATAACCGTGCCACCACATACATCGCCTCCTACCTCACTCAATCTGCCTTTCTTCCTTCCTTCGCAAACCCTACGCTCCACATTCTGCAACATCGCGAGCACTCGCCTCCAACCTAGTTCTAATCTAGAGAGAATGGCGCCAAAAAAAGGAGCCGCAAAGCCGAAGAAAGTGGCCACCGAAGCCAGCCGCGATGAGGAGTGGGTGCCATCGAAGATGTCGACGGCGGATCTCAATAGGATGGTGGCGGTGGGCATTCTCCCAGACCACCTCATGGCTGGATGGTGGCCGGCTAGTGGTGAGCCCTTCCCAACACCACATACTGATGAGGCTATAGTATTTGAAGATTATTTCTAGCGAGGATTAGGGTTTCCTATCCACCCCTTTTTAAGGGATCTTATGGAGTTTTGGGCGATTAGCCTCTATAATCTGCATCCCAACACCATTCTGCACGTGTCTATCTTTATCCATTTCTGTGAGGTGTTTCTCGGTGTTCTTCCACACTTCAACCTCTTTAGGCACCTGTTCTGTCTGAAGAAGAAGGGGGGCAGCGGTTCCAAGGTGGTCGGCGGCGTGTACCTACAACTCAGGGATGGGATGGCCAGCGAATATATCAGCGTACCGCTAAATACCTCCCTTAAAGGTTGGAATGCTAGATGGTTCTATATCAAACAAAGTCACTCAATGATTCGATGCGACGTCCACCACATCCTGGTTAATCATAGTAACTAGTCGGAGAGACCCAACAATGCTGACATGGAGCAGGTAATGGAACTTCTAGACTTGATTAAGGGCGTGGAGCTTAGGGGTGAACTGGTGGTAGCTAGCTTCATAGTGCGGCGCGTCCAGCCCTACAAAGAGAGGGCCCACCCAGCATTCGACTATAAAGGTGACAATGACAATACCTGGGAAAACATAGACCGTCTGACAAAGAAATAAGTAATAGACCATGCCATGGACCTATTTACTTCCAATGTCTCATTCAGTTGGCCAAAAGGAACGAAGGCTTTCAACTATACCAATCCCCCTCCTCAGGTAACCCTTTCACCTTGCATTGTTTAGGCATCAATTTCCGAGCAAAGGACTGACTTACTTATGTAAAGATCCATTCGTAGGATAGGGCAATATACTTTTCAAATGTGCCAAGAGCGGATTGGCCAAAAGGAGTGGACATTCAGCGGCCACTATAGTCCGAAGAGGAGGAGTAGAGCACCTCGTCGGATAGTCCACCCCAAGCATCGGAGAAGATCCATGGGAAAAGACCGGCAGCAGATGAGCCAGTCCAAAAAAGGAGAAAAACCGCAAGTTCTACTGCACCAAAATCGGGCGGCATCTCGCTTGGAGAAGACCGAACCGCTCGACCACAAAGAAACGCTGTGCTGGAGTGGTCGGACGATGACGAGGACCAGGCAGCGCATCCGCCGAGCATGAAAGAGCCATCGACGGATGCTAAAGCTCCCGAGCAGCAGACGAGGAGAAGCTATGTGTGGGCAACGACGGAAGTCCTAGCGGCGTAGACGACCAAAGTCCCCGAGCAGCAAGAGGGGATAACCGTAGAGCAGCACATAGAGGAGGCCCCGGGGCACCAAGCAGAGCGGCACTCTATTGTAGAGGAGCAGGAGTCCTCCCATCAGGCGGAACAAGCAGCAGCGCCTGGGGGATCAGGCAGGCATCGCCGGTTTAAGAAATTTAATCGGAAGACCAAACCGTAAGTATATTTGCCTTGGAGTAATAATTTTGTTCTTTGAATTTTCTTGATTACTGAAAAAACGATATTACGTAGGGCGATGCCAAGGCCCGTACCCTTAGTAGAAAAAATACCAACTACCCCTATCCGAGAGTCCCCGCGTGCTTAGCCAACAGAGGACGAGCCAGCTACCGCTGCCAGCGGTCCTGGCAACGGTGAATCATTGGCGCACACGACAAGCGCGTCGGTGACCATGACCGAGGCTACGACTGAAAAGGTCAGTACTTTGGAAGCAGAACTATAGCTGTTGTTGATGCACCGGAGGCTGAGGATGCAGCTCCGTCGACGGCCGAGGAGCAACCTTCACCACCCGCAGCGATGCTAGGAGTGGTCAGAGCAGCTGTCCGACCATAGAGTCCCCCAGTGGTGCCTCAATCGACGACGGAGGAGGATGAGGTTGTGGAGATCGAGCGTGCCGCGTCCAAGCCCTAGTCCATCCAGATTCTCCGAAAACGCGGGGAAGAGGTGGTAGTTGTCGAGGAAGAAGACACCACCAGGGAGATAAAGAGGTTAAAATGCGTCGTTGCTTGTGTTATGACTCAAATCGAGGTGAGTACCGCACCTGAAACACTGATATATGTTGTTGGAAACCATGGCTTATCTCTAGCATTGTTCATCCGCAGGGGATAGCTCGAACAGCTGAGTAGCGGCATCAACTGA
Source organism: Miscanthus floridulus (assembly GCF_019320115.1). NCBI lineage: Eukaryota > Viridiplantae > Streptophyta > Magnoliopsida > Poales > Poaceae > Miscanthus > Miscanthus floridulus. The sequence goes on along the minus strand of NW_027097067.1, from coordinate 3,847 downwards.
TGAAGAGGATGGAGCCCCTCACCGAGGAAAACAAGAAACTCCGGGAGGCGTTAAATCTTTCGGAGAAGAGTATTAGGAGGGCCCAGCGTGAGCGGGACCTTGCAGAATCCAACTCACTTGACCTTGAACATCAGAAGGGGGTTCTGTCCGAACAATTAACGGCTGCATCCGAGCAGCTGCAGAAGAAGTCCGAGCAACTGGCGATTGTATCCGAGGAGCTAAAAAATATGTCCGAGCAATTGGGTAAGAAAACCGGAGAACTCAAAAATAAATCCGAGCAACTCGGTCGGAAATGCCAGCAGTTCGAGGATGTATCCAAGCAGAAATCCGGTATGCCTTACTACATAATGTACTTTGCAATAATTTGCCAATCCGCTTTTATGATAACTATTGTGCTTGCAGAGCAAGACGTAGAACTTAGCCAGCTTCGCCAGACCGTCGAGCAAATTCGACAAGAGAAAGCGAAAGAGTCGAAGCGAGCAGCCAAACTGGCTGAAGAACTAAAAGGTAGATACCCCCTGATCGGAAGTAATGTTGTAGTACTTTTCTGGTCTGACGAACCATTCTAATTTTTGTAGATTACCGCCATAAAACCAAGGCACAATTCGATGTGCTAGTACAGGAAGCCAAAGTCCAGAAAGACAACTTCAACACTATATCCGCCGCAATAGCACCAGTACTCGACTACGTCGACATTGAACCGGCACCCTGTCCTGACAGTAGACAGCAAGGGCTAGACACCATCATTCAGAGATGCAAGGCAGCATGGGAGAACTTCAAAAATTTCAACCGTGACGCCATTTTGACCGCCGCTACTCATGCCCTTGTAGTGGTTCGGTCCCACTATCCGTCTATCGACATCCAGTCGATAGGTGGTGGGTTCACCGACGGGCTGAGCGACGCGCAAACCCAGCAACTGGAGGATGATGTTGAAGATGCAGCGAAAATGCTTGTCAGCGATATAGACCTGTTTGGCGAAACAGAAGCTGGTGGCGAATCTTAACGAACTGCTCGGATACTGTCGCCTGTACTACTTACTTTATTTAGCGCTGAAGAGTCGTTTGTATTAATAACCCGATGCCGTTATGCATAATATAAGCAGTGTTCGATCAGTTAGTTTTAACTAAACCTGATGCTTTAGCTAGCCTGTAATTCGCAGGGCACGTAGCCCATGTGCATGTTGGAAAAACAAGCATTACCATAGGACCATAGCCTACCGCCTGATACGCAGAGCACGGAGCCCATAGCACATGTGGTGGGATGTTAGAGCCTTGGTTTCCCTCCATAATTATCAAAGCAAAACTCATGCCGCCCAGTGGCCGATTTGAGTAACCTACCGAGAAAAATAGTTAAAGTGGCGTCCGAGCAGTTAGTCTATGCCTGAAATCTAGGCCTTGATTAGCCCATAGTCCATAACGTCGAGCGTAGAGATCCTAACACGTGTAGGATTAACAAGCATGTTCAAGGAACCGCAGCCGACCAACCAAAACACAGAGCGTGGAGCCCCTTAGCATGTGTAGGAAGTAATCAGAGACTGGGTCTTCCCCATAGAAAACAGAAAAGAAAAACGTGTGTTGTTTGGCGAGCTATGTTACGAAATTTGGAGTACAAAAATCATTGTCGTTTTTAGGAGGAAAAACTTATGTGATTCGGAGAAAACATAATAGGCGATTTTTGGAGAAATCATGTTCGTCGATTTTTGGAGTAATCGTGTTCAGCGATTTTTGGAGTAATCGTGTTCGGCGATTTTTTGGTGTTAACGTGTTCGGCGATTTTTGGAGTAATCATGCTCGGTGATTTGGGCGTACTTGGCGAGCGTATTGGAGGTCGTCACGGAGTGGCGTATAGCCCGATAACGGTAAGTGAAGCTTATAATGGAGGAAAAAATGGAGGAAAATTATGGAGACCAGAACTTTATTAACATGAAAGTAAAGAATACATATCTGTGTTATTTCAGGGGTAGAAACATATATGGTGCTCTATGTGCCAGGAGTTGGGAACATCGAGTCCATCTAAGTCACATAAGCGATAAGACCCTGGTCGAGTAACACCTTTTACAATGTAAGGGCCCTCCCAGGGTGAAGACAGCTTGTGAAGCCCTTCGGTTTTTTGTTTCCAACGTAAGACGAGGTCGCCGATCACGAACGAATGACCTTTGATGTTACGGTTGTAATACCTCCATAGACCTTTGAGGTACTTGGATGTGCGAACACAAGTAATAAGACGTTCTTCCTCAGCCCGATCAATGTCTTCTGTCCGAACCGCTGCGGCTTGCTCTTCATCATAATTTTCTACTATGGGTGCTCGGAATGCAATATCCGCTGGGAGTATGGCCTCTGAGCCATAGACCATAAAATATGGAGATACGCCGGTACTACGACTAGCTTGAGTGCGCAGTCCCCAGACCACAGCTGGTAGTTCTTTGAGCCATCTGCCTGGATGCTTTTCTTCTTTCTGATAGGGCCTTTTTTTGAGGGCGTCGAGGATCATGCCATTAGCCCATTCGAGCTGGCCGTTAGCTCTAGGATGAGCAACGGAAACATATTTAACAGAGATGCACCGGTCTTCGTAGAAGTCCCAAAAATGATGGCCGGTAAAAGTTGTCCCGAGGTCGGTGATGATGCTGTTCGGGAGACCAAATCTGTGTACGATGTCTTCAAAGAGCTCGACTGATTTCTTAGCAGTAGCTGCGATGAGTGGTTTGTACTCAATCCACTTGGAGAACTTATCAATGGCAACATACACATACCAGAAACCTCCTGGCGCTGGTTTGAAAGGCCCGATCATATCCAGTCCCCAGCATGAGAATGGCCAGGAAGCTGGAATGGTCTGTAGTTCCTATGTCGGTACATGTATTTGCTTGGCAAAAAATTGACAACCCTCACATCGTCGAACGAGATTTTCCACATCGGAGATGGCCATGGGCCAGTAAAAACCTGCTCGGAAAGTTTTGCTGACTAGTGTTCTCGAAGCCGCATGATTGCCATAGGAACCAGAGTGAATTTCAGAGAGTAGCTTCACACCGTCGTCTTAGATGATGCACTTCTGCAGCATCCCTTCCTTGGCACTTTTCCTCATCAGGCTACCGTCTACCAACACGTAATGCTTACTTTGGCGAATTAGTCGTTCGGTTTTGATTTTGTCGGCGGGTACTTCGTCGTTGGAGAGATATTTGATGAACTGTTCCCTCCAATCGGTGACTGGCGAAGGTACCGTGAGTACCAACTGCTCGGCAGGGGGTACTTCTACAACTTCCTTATCTTCTTTAATGGATGGTGTCCTAGAGGTCTTGAATGAAAACCCTCGGTGGAACCGCGGCACGAGAAGATCCTATCTTTGATAGCTGGTCGGCTGGTTGGTTTTGATCCCATACCACGTGGTGGTACTCGATGCCATAGAATTTCCCTTCAAGCTTCCTGATTTTGGCGTAGTATGCGTTCATTTTCTCACTGGAATAGGACCAATCTTTATTGAGCTGATTGACAACCAGTGCGGAATCCCCGTATACCATGAGGCGTTTGACGCCAAGCTCGATAGCTATACGGAGGCCATGGAGACATGCTTCGTATTCCACGACGTTGTTGGAGACCGGAAAATGTATGCGAAGAACATATCGGAGTTTATCCTTTGTCGGTGTGATGAATAGAATGCCCGCACCAGCACCATTGATGTTAAGGGCGCCGTCGAAGTACATCACCCAGTGCTCGGGGCAAGTGGTGGCAATGGGTTCTTGGATTTTGGTCCACTTAGTGATGAAATCAGCAAGCGCCTGTGACTTGATGGTCGGTCTACTTCTGAAGTCAATGGAGTATGTGCCGAGCTCAATAGCCCACTTGATGATACGGCC
>NW_027097066.1:0-60000 GCF_019320115.1 Miscanthus floridulus | reverse complement strand
AGTGTTGTTATGGATTTGTTATGGCCATTGTAACTTATGGTCCATTATATTGCATATTTGCTTTGATTTTTTTTTATATTTGGCATACCCAGCTGCCAATTCCTGGCTCCGCCACTGCTTGTTCTCACCACTCTTCTTGCACTGCTCTCATGTCAAGTCATTGCTTCTGGTCCAACCCTCTGCAGGATTTCTGTGTAGCTGACAAGCATTCTCATGGTACGCACATTCAAATAACTAAAAATAGGATGATCAGTTATATATGGTTTATTTGTATTTCCACAAATCATTGTTACAGGTACTCGAATATATGCGGAACATCTTATTATTACGTCTCACATATCTTCTATAATTTTTCCTCCACAATGTAGTGCGTGTCAATGGCTTTGTTTGCAAAGACACAAAGGATGTCAAGGTAGACGACTTCTTCCTAGCAGCAAACCTCGACAAGCCAAGGGACACGACAGTTAGCAAGGATGTCAACATATATGTGTATATTGCTTCAAATAGACAACTGCTGATGGTCAGAGCATGCTAACCCTGACATAGTTCTTGTATATATTGCAAGCACACAGTTTCTAGTCGTAGTTTTTTCCCATGGAATATTCCATGGTCTATTTATATCGAAACGAAAACTTGACATGGATATCTAGTCTAAGCAAAGCGTCATCCAAACAAGTCTATGATAACAAGTTCTAATCTACAGGAATTAGTACCTTAACTGGAACTAGAATAACCTAATTAGAAGCTAACTACAACTCATTTATACTTAGCTTCTACAAATATTGTTGCAACGAAATATTTAAACACCCATTAGAGTTATCAACCATATATAATACCATCAAATCAAACATATAAGATCAAACAAGTAACAAAGAGAACAACACTACTACACAACTGGTTTACAGAGAGACAGGCATAAGGTTTTTTTTGAGGCGGCAGAACCGTCCGTCTCTGCGATGAGGCCTCTGTAAAAGCCACTTTCCACAGATAGTACATATATACTGCCCTCCTATGTTCATGAAGTTAAAAACAAATAATGCTGCCAAGCCCAGCAAGCACACAGTGCCCGCTGATGCCCACCGGTGCCACCAAGCCTAGTGATTCTACAGAGACCGCCATCAAATTAAAGAGCGCATCCTCATCTGTGAGACCACTGATGCCGCCAAGGTCACCAACACTGGCCCTGTCCTCGTCGTTAGCGTCCATGAGATGAGAAAAGCCCCTGCCCATGAACCCAATAGCCGTCCGTGCTGCCAACTTGAACTCTGCACTGCCCAAATCGACTATCAAGAGACAGACATGAACATGAACACTGGAAGAGAGAGAGGGGGGGAGTGGTCGGATCTCACCATTGGCAGGATCTTCATTGGACTCCTCCTCACTTGATCTGCCTCCGGAGCGGGGTCAGTTCCGCGCGCCACCATTGGAGCGAGAAGTGGGAGGAGTGCCAACACCGGAGACGACTAGGACCCGCACTCTGCTGTGGGAAAGGGTTGGCCCATGTGCCGCCACGACCTCCTCTTCTCCCCTCCAGTCATGCATGCCACAGCAGCAAATCGAACAGAGGAGAGGACGCATCCACACCGGGCCCGCCACCTCCTCGCTTTGCATCCACATGGCTGTGGAGGGGAGATCCGCACACCTCACCCTCAATCGCGTCGCGCTGCCGCACTTCACTCTTGGGTCACAACTGTTGCCATGGGAAAGAGAGTTTCTTGGTGGATAAGTAGAAATACTATGGATAAAATTTAGGGCCCCGCCATCAATGCGCATGTCGCCACCAGATCTACACAGTTGTTGTTGCCATCCTCACCGTAGCCTGCATAGATCTGCAAGGGGTGAGAAGGCATGGAGGAAAAGCAAGTAGAGAACAGGGAAAGAGATGGTGATCAAGGAGTGGGATCTCATCGCGGTGGCATTCAATCCCAGTTGAAAATGGGCTTTAGTCCCGGTTTTCCAACCGGGAATGCGGATTCGAAACTAATGGCCGGGATCTTTAGTCCCGGGTCACGCAACTGGGACTAAAGCCTATCCTCGGAACTAAAAAAAATAGTTTAAATCTTGGAAACCTCTTCTTGCAGTGCATGAGATTTGAACCCAAGACCACTTGCCTCGCGCGTAGCTTACTTACACACCACATATGACAAAGTCCTGGACGCTCTCCTTTTGAATTCACCTGTGGGGGACCTTTAGCCCCGAGTAGGAGACCTTTAGTCTCGGTTGGTGGTGGTTTTTAGTCCCAGCTGGTGTTACCAACCAGGATAAAAGGGCCTTTGGTGCTTGTGAAATTTAGACCCGGGACTAATACTTACATTAGTCCCGAACCCAGACACAACCGAGACTAAAGGTGTGAACCGAAAGTCGTTTTTCTACTAGTGTCACCACTGCCAAGTCTGCACAACCGCTGTCGCCATCCGCACCATGGCCCGTGTGAATCCGTGAGAGTGAGAGAGTTTGGAAGAGAGGAGAGAGCGAGCGAGTAGACGAGGTGATGAGGACATCACTCTTTCGGATGTACCAGCTGATCCTCCAACCGTCATGCAAGGTCCAATGACCCGGGCTCGAATGCGTCAACTCAATTTACAGGTGAGCTCGTTCTTAAGCGATCCTTTTCATACTTTTGAGAATAGACTACTACCTAATGATGTTATCTTGCTTAGGAACATTGGAGAGGGTCAAGAGGGACTAAGAGGACGTGGAGGAGGTGATTGTAGCACCTGGTTTTAAGAACAAAACCAGATACACACCATATGCAAGCCCAGGAAGTCAAATCTCACATATAGCTACAAATAAGTGTAATATCAAAGGACAATACTTAAATACATAGCGTATTAGTATAAAGAGTATAACCTTAGAGTATAGACAGCGGAAAGACAACTTCGATCTTTAGGCGAAGACTCCAATACCACAGGGACAACTGACTGGTTGATCATAAGCCTAATCCCTCCAAACTCTACCAATCTGGTACCCATCCGGGATTTTTATCCAAATATGTGAAAAATAAAGCAAGCGTAAGTACATGTCGTACTCAACAAATATAACATGGGGTTCATGAGGCTCAAAAGGCTGACACTGGTTTAACTGCAATTAGCTTTTATTGAGTCATGATTTTAGCAATTGAGTAGCAACAAGTTTATCACAAGCCCACAAACACATGATCAGGGTAAACATGAATAATGAATAGCATAAACAGTAATCATTAATGAGCATCTTTATCATTAGTATCATCAGTGTTCATCATCTATTCCGTAAATGTTCCAAGGCCACTCGTGACCGTGAGCACGGCTGATATACCAGTTTTACACTCTGCAGAGGTTGTACACTTTCACTATGAGTCGTGATTTACCCTTTCACCCGAGGTGATCAGCCTCTTGACCCACTACCAAGGAAGGTCGGCAGGGTTCACTATGAAGCCTTTCAAAGGTTCGTCTAACAAGTTAGGGCTATTAGATTCACTCGGCAAACAGATTTAGGAACCCCCTGTCGAATGGCACAATTCCATCACTGGCTATACACATAAGAGTAGAGTCTGTCCTATACCCGATTCATCAAGCCATTCTTACGCCAATAAAGGTAACCTCTAACAAGCTAGAAAAGGTCCTCATACTGAGCTAAAGCCTAGAGCCATATAGCCCTCACAGCTGTACTGTAAGTCCTAGATGATCACTTATAGATAAGTCCTTAGAGAGAGGAATCTAGAGCACCATAAATAGCCCAATGCTCTAGCCCCCTTAGTTTTATGTTGCTAAAAAGCATCTTTTAATGTTTATTGCATATTCCATTAGTCAAGTTACAAGATCATGGTTGTAGTTGAGCACTAGCAAAACTACCCAATGCAATAACCCAAAGGTATCAAGGTACAAGTGCAAAGTGCTAGGAAATCCTTAGTGGCAGTCAAGGTAGACACATGCAGTATGAATTAAATGATTAAAGGTGTATAGGACAACAAGGAAGATCCCATGCTATACTTGCCTTAAACACCGATCCTTCGATAAGCTTTAATCTTCAACGTTCTTCTTCTTTTTCTTCTTGATTACCACGTATATCTCACCGACTGGACTTAATCATAAAGCACCACACAAGCATCCATACAATCATACATGAAGCAAACAATAGATCTAAATTAGAACAGTACACCAAACATAAAATCAAGATGAAAAGTTTGTAAAACAAATCTACATGTCTCGCTACGAACACACAGACACGAAAAACACGCTAATCGAAGCTACGGTGAAAAAGATACAACTATCGATAGATTTACTCATAAAACTATTAGCTTCATGTGTCTTAATGGTATAAAAACATATATAAGACATTTTATAGATATTATAATTTAAGTCAAATTTAGATTTGATTTATAAAACTAAAGTGAAACAAATCATATTCTATTTATAAGATCCAGTTGCATAATTGTTATTTAAGATATAATTCAAACCATGAAATTCCAGTATTAGTGACATGATAAACACTGTTACTGAATGCGTAGATCTTGATGCTATGAATCTAACGCAACTTGAATGGACTAAAATGGATCTAGGACGCAGAAGATATGATTTAAACAAGATTTCTTTTAATCGAATAATAGATTAAATATAATCATGAATTTTAAAAGTTAAAAACATACTGAACAGTAGTATGAACATGTAGATTATGAAATTACGAACCTAACGCAATTTGAATGGATCAAATCGGAGTTAAAACGGAAAAGTTATGGCCAAAACAAAATCAGTGGTAATCTGTAAATAAGTGAAAACGTATTTTGGATCTAAACCGACGAAACTACGCTTTCCAAAGAGGAAAATAGATTCTAAAAAAGTGCTATGGGCTGCGGTTTGAAAATAGAAAACTAGAAGGGCTCTTTTAAAATAAACCAGTGATGGCGGCGACGGTGACGGCGACGGCAATGGCGACGGCAACGGCGACGGCGAGAGAAAGAGGAGAAAAATATAATTTACTACACGAGGGATTTCCTAAACTAGAGGCTCCCCATATGGTAGCTTTGGTGTGCTTTGCACAAGGGGTTGGTTGATATATATAGAAAGAAAAACTTCCCACATCCACGTCAACTAGCGATATGGTACTAATTGATGTTACCCCCTCCACATTTACTAATGGGCCTAAATAATCATTAGAGCTCATTAGTAAATAAATGCATGGGCTTTTAGGATTTATTAGGATTATTGCACATGGGCTTTGAGCGTTGGAAAAAATGAGAAATTTATTATTTTCGGAATTAATTAATTTCGTGGATAAAATAATTCTAGAAAAGTCCAGAATTGATACTTAAGCCACGAAAAATACTCCGGGACCTCCAAAAATTTGGGAAATTTTCCAGAGACACTTTGAAACATGATGAACCCAAATAAAGTATTTGGAGCTCATAGAAATATTGTTGGGAACTTGGAACATAAAGATTAAAGTGAAGGAACAGGAATTAAATTCCAGAAAGAAGCTGGAAAATTCCTAGAGATAGATATTCATCTCCTAAACGTATAAAAACACACATTTTGCACATAGAAACACGAGATGCGACCGGCATGAATGCAACAAACACATTTCTACCTTATGATAAATTTTAAATTAAAGAAAATTTTTATTTTCCTATGTTTTCATGTGCATAATAATTCACAAATAAATCATTTTAACTCTATTTTCAAAAGTGGCAAATTTTGGGGTGTTACAATTCTACCCCCTTAAGATGAATCTTGTCCCCGAGATTCAGGAAGACGTCAACTAGGAGATAAAGATACTCCGTCTTTAGACTCTTCTTTACTTCATCGTGTAGTTCCATCGTCTTGATAAGGATCCCACTTTACTTTGCACACCTATTGACCTTACTCCAAAAACTTACGAAAAAGGATTCCAAGATTCCGATAGATACTCCAAACGATACTCAGGTAACTTCAATCACTAAGCACCTTTCCTATAATACCAATTTTCTTCCTTAAAATACTTATCTTCCAACAGAGCCTGACGAATTTCTTAGTCAGAAGGAATTTCTACTACCAACCTTCAAAACATTAATGATTCTAGTCAAGTTGCTCAAATTTGCAATACGATTCGTAATCCTTGGTGTCACCCGAACCTTCCTAGCACAATTCTCCATTGCTAAGAGCATCAGGCCATGACTTTTGCTTCTCCAAGTGATAGCACTTTTCCAAGTCCTAATCCATTTCATTCCAATGAGGATATCACAAGCTCAAGACCAACTTAATGAAGATGTCCTGTAAATTCTTGTGATCCTCCTACATGTCACTTTTACTTCCAAGAAAATATTACTTCCATGCTCCATAATGGATAACTCCAGATAACATGTTAGGTAGTTCAACTCACGCTTCCTTAGTTGACTTAATGAACAAGCTACTACCTTTCTTCTCGTATAAGTACATATTCCACACCTTGACAGGGTGCATCCTTATAGATATGAAGCTCTCATCCGGATCTGGCAAAGCTAATACTTATGTTTTACTTCAACCTCTTCTCTGGCAAAGCTAATACTTACTGTTTTACTTCAACCTCTTCTTGGACTCCTTCAACACTTAGCTGAAGTTTCTTTATCCAAACTAACTTGAAAACTTCTCCAGTAGCTCTATCAAAATCTTGATGATCTTGGTTAAACCTTCCTTGGACCTTTAACCAATTCCCATTGAAACTCTCTCACATCTTTGGGTACCACCATGCTTCTGCTGCGCAAACTAAAACGTAGGATACTTCATCTTGTAAATTCTTCAACTTGGCTACCCCCCTTAAGAAAAGATAAACTAGGGGACACCAAAGTATAGCTCACATCTCCTTCTAGATGAGTTAACTAATATCAAGATGTTCTGAACATCCTAACTGATACTCTTGTGTACGGGCAAGAACAAGAAATCTGAAGTTCCTCGCGAGCAGAAAAACAACAGTGCAGTAAAATAGCTGTAACTCTCATTTTGTTAATCCAATGAAGTTGTAGATTATATCGTTGGAAATCTTATCAAATCCTCCACAACTTCCTTACATAACACCTTTCTAGATTCTGCAGTTAAAGTAGTCGAAAACAGCGCACAACAGAAACTACTCCAGATTCCAAACAGCACAGATGCATCGCCTTGTGATTTTCGTATCTCCATAACCAAAATAGCTATCAAGCTAATTCTTTCGCTCAGGGAAAGATATTGAAGTCTACTATTGTCCAGAATTTTTCCATGATTTTTGGTCATCCAAAATCAGAGATATAAGTCAAAGAGTGTAGGCTGCTCTGAAAAGATAGGATAGGGAGAACAGAAGAAAACCATAACCCAACTATTTGTTTCACTAATCCTTATACATTAGGCCTATAAACTAAATAAAATTGTGGGAACACCCAACAAGATCATTGCAATCATTACAAAGATGCAAAACAATCATAAGCATTATGACAATTTAACAAGCAATAAAGGTGCACAACTCAATCATTGACTCAACTTGCGTTACTATCGTCCTCGTTCTATTAGGGGTAACAATCCTAAGACTTATCTTTAGATTATGCAAGAAGGTGGTGAGAAATAGTTCTAAAAGCATATCAAATCAAGAAGTGGAGATGAGAACAAAGACTTTAAAATAAGCATCAAGGAGGAAATAAATATCAAGGATAGATATATAGTAGAGAGGAAAATATCAAGATTTATAGAATAAGGATTTTATAGCAATTTCAAAACCTTAAGATGGCTAATTTCTAACTAGGCTTACGTCCTATAGTCAGCATTGCTCTGATACCACTCTGTAGCATCCGGTTTTAAGAACAAAACCAGATACACACCATATGCGAGCTCAGGAAGTCAAATCTCACATATAGCTACAAATAAGTGTAATATCAAAGGACAATACTTAAATACATAGCGTATTAGTATAAAGAGTATAACCTCAGAGTATAGACAGCGGAAAGACAACTTTGATCTTCAGGCGAATACTCCAATACCACAGGGACAACTGACTGGTTGATCATAAGCCTAATCCCTCCAAACTCTACCAATCTGGTATCCATCCGGGATTTTTATCCAAATATGTGAAAAATAAAGCAAGCGTAAGTACATGTCATACTCAACAAATATAACATAGGGTTCATGAGGCTTAAAAGGCTGACACTGGTTTAACTGCGATTAGCTTTTATTGAGTCATGATTTTAGCAATTGAGTAGCAACAAGTTTATCACAAGCCCACAAACACATGATCAGGTAAACATGAATAATGAATAGCATAAACAGTAATCATTAATGAGCATCTTTATCATTAGTATCATCAGTGTTCATCATCTATTCCGTAAATGTTCCAAGGCCACTCGTGACCGTGAGCATGGCCGATATACCAGTTTTACACTCTGCAGAGGTTGTACACTTTCACTGTGAGTCGTGATTTACCCTTTCGCCCGAGGTGATCAGCCTCTTGACCCACTACCAAGGAAGGTCGGTAGGGTTCACTATGAAGCCTTTCAAAGGTTCGTCTAACAAGTTAGGGCCATTAGATTTACTCGACAAACAGATTTAGGAACCCCCCTGTTAAATGGCACAATTCTATCACGGCTATACACATAAGAGTAGAGGTTGTCCTATACTCGATTCATCAAGCCATTCTTACGCCAATAAAGGTAACCTCTAACAAGCTAGAAAAGGTCCTCATACTGAGCTAAAGTCAGAGCCATATAGCCCTCACAGCTGTACTGTAAGTCCTGGATGATCACTTACAGATAAGTCCTTAGGGAGAGGAATCTAGAGCACCATAAATAGCCCAATACTCTAGCCCCCTTGTTCCATGTTGCTAAAAAGCATCTTTTAATGTTTATTGCATATTCCATTAGTCAAGTTACAAGATCATAATTGTAGTTGAGCACTAGCAAAACTACTCAATGCAATAACCCAAATGTATCAAGGTACAAGTGCAAAGTGCTAGGAAATCCTTAGTGGCAGTCAAGGTAGACACATGCAGTATAAATTAAATGATTAAAGGTGTATAGGACAACAAGGAAGATCCCATGCTATACTTGCCTTAAACACCGATGCTTCGGTAAGCTTTAATCTTCAACGTTCTTCTTCTTTTTCTTCTTGATCACCACGTATATCTCACCAACTAGACTTAATCATAAAGCACCACACAAGCATCCATACAATCATACATAAAGCAAACAATAGATCTAAATTAGAACAGTACACCAAACATAAAATCAAGATGAAAAGTTTGTAAAACAAATCTATGTCTCGCTACGAACACACAGACACGAAAAACACGCTAATCGAAGCTACGGTGAAAAAGATACAACTATCGATAGATTTACTCATAAAACTATTAGCTTCATGTGTCTTAATGGTATAAAAACATATATAAGACATTTTATAGATATTATAATTTAAGTCAAATTTAGATTTGATTTATAAAACTAAAGTGAAACAAATCATATTCTATTTATAAGATCCAGTTGCATAATTGTTATTTAAGATATAATTCAAACCATGAAATTCCAGTATTAGTGACATGATAAACACTGTTACATACGCGTAGATCTTGATGCTATGAATCTAACGCAACTTGAATGGACTAAAACGGATCTAGGACGCAGAAGATATGATTTAAACAAGATTTCTTTTAATCGAATAATAGATTAAATCTAATCACGAATTTTAAAAGTTAAAAACATACTAAACAGTAGTATGAACATGTAGATTATGAAATTACGAACCTAACGCAATTTTAACGGATCAAATCGGAGTTAAAACGGAAAAGTTATGGCTAAAACAAAATCAGTGGTAAATCTGTAAATTAGTGAAAACGTATTTTGGATCTAAACCGACGAAACTACGCTTTCCAAAGAGGAAAACAGATTCTAAAAAAGTGCTATGGGCTACGGGTTTGAAAATAGAAAACTGGAAGGGCTCTTTTAAAACAAACCAGTGACGGCGGCGACGGTGACGGCGACGGCAACGGCAACGGCGACGGCGAGAGAAAGAGGAGAAAAATATAATTTACTACACGAGGGATTTCCCAAACTAGAGGCTCCCCATATGGTAGTTTTGGTGTGCTTTGCCCAAGGGGTTGGTTGATATATATAGGAAGAAAAACTCCCCACATCCACGTCAACTAGCGATATGGTACTAATTGATGTTACCCCCTCCACATTTACTAATGGGCCTAAATAATCATTAGAGCCCATTAGTAAATAAATGCATGGGCCTTTAGGATTTATTAGGATTATTGCACATGGGCTTTGAGCGTTGGGAAAAATGAGAAATTTATTATTTTCAGAATTAATTAATTTCGTGGATAAAATAATTCTAGAAAAGTCCAGAATTGATATTTAAGCCACGAAAAATACTCTGGGACCTTCGAAAATTTGGGGAAATTTTCCAGAGACACTTCGAAACATGATGAACCCAAATAAAGTATTTGGAGCTCAAAAAAATATTGTTGGGAACTTAGAACATAAAGATTAAAGTGAAGGAGGCAGGAATTAAATTCCACAAAGAAGCTGAAAAATTCCTAGAGATAGATATTCATCTCCTAAACGTATAAAAAACACACATTTTGCACATAGAAACACGAGATGCGACCGGCATGAATGCAACAAACACATTTCTACCTTATGATAAATTTTAAATTAAAGAAAATTTTTATTTTCCTATGTTTTCAGGTGCATAATAATTCACAAATAAATCATTATAACTCTATTTTCAAAAGTGGCAAATTTTGGGGTGTTACAATGACCAGCAAGGACGTCCAACACAAGCCGGAGGCCCAGTCCAACAAGAATTCGAGTCTGTCTCGTCCTCCAGGACCAATCTGCCTTAAACTGGTCGCCCAGGATGCATCCGGACTCCGTTTTCGATGATCCACATATGGATGGAAAGCTAATTTGATAAGGAAGCCAATCCAAGTGGTTTTACGTCAAAAGCTGTTCGGAATCAACAGGAATCGTCGAAACAAGTCAGCGTCCAGAATCTGTCAGGGTGCTGCGACACCATCTTTTGGTTTGTTGGGCTGTGTATCGTGTTTGGGCCCATTAGGGGGCGCGTCCAGGGTAGGCGATGACCCTAAGACCTTTATAATCATACGCCGCCGCCGTCATTAGGTTTCAGGTTTTGCTTAGATTATTCTGTGAAGAAACAGTTTCGCCGTTCATCGGTTTGTGAGACCCCAACTCGTGAGATTAATCATACATCTGTAATTTGGTTGCGATCTTTCTTGTTCTTGCTTGTGTTCTTTGTTGCGCAGGCAGGGATTAGCCTTCTTGGCGAGGTCAACCTGGTCCGTGACTCGGTTGATAACCAGAGGAGCTGTGGTGCTAAGATTGCAGGGTTCGATCTTTCGATCTGAAGCCGGATCGGTGTGTCATTCTCCGCCACAACGATAGTTACCATCACCTGATGGAAGATCAGGATCCCCGTCTCCATTACGAGGGAAATATACGAGAGGGAGCAGGATCTTACTAGTAGTCTTGCAGCCATCGTGGTCTCACATCTGGCATGATCGCCGGTAGGTGACCTCGACCTGCCACCTCCTTAGCTTGTGGAATTGCATGAGTGCACCACCACAAGTGTTCAGGCACCATCACATGTTGCACATGCTCCAGGTGGCAAATGTACTCGAGCGCCGCCACACACGCTTGAGATCCTGCCATAGGATGGGGAGGGTGAGGCTGACGGGCGGGGCCCATAGGCGGTGAGAGAGGGAGGGAGAGGAGGTGGGGAGGCGGGCTAGCGTAAGCCGCTGGGCCATGTCTTGGCCCTTGGTGGGCAAGGGAGGGTGGAGGTGGTCGTGTGGGCCTTGGGTCCATCGGCCCAGGTGGGAGAGTAGGGAGTGGGAGGGATTTTGGGTGAGGGTTTTCCATGGGATTTAGCCCAAAGAGAGTATAAGACATTTTTGCAAATATTTAAAAAGATGCATGACGGCATGAGTCTAAAAAAACATTAAATACCCTATGTCATGTTACATTTAATTTATAAAATATTTTTGTCCACCTCTAACAATTATGCATTAGTGTTAATCAATCTTGAAAATTTTTAAATTATTGCAAAAAAATATATTAGGTTGTTACATTAGGTTAATAAAAGTGGGACAGAATATAATCGATCACCGTTAAAAAGCAGAGAAGTGGCTGGGCCGCGGAAAGGAATAGACGCAGTGGCCGGAAGGGAGAACGAGGGGTGGAATTGGAGTTGCGCCTACAGTGGAGGGCTGTTTGCCTGATTACATTTTTTCTTTTAGGGACAAAGGAGGGGGCTTAAGAAGGGCTGTGTGGTTTCACTTTTTGAGAGCTAAAAAGAACAGCAAGATGCTGGAACTATAATAAGAAATGGTTGTGTGCAAAATGCTTATAGATACCAGAATAAAATTCCTTTTGCTAAAAAATCATTAATCTTAAAACAAAATTTTTGGGCCTAATTATTTCAATTGAAAAGGTGGAGCAAACAAAGTTTCATATCTTTTTTATTAATAGAACTTTGGTTCAAGTCATTTCTTCATCTGAGGTAGTTTGAGAAATTTAGAAAAATGAATTTAAAAAAATTGAAAATGTAAACTTCCAAGCACTAAATGATTTCAAATAAAAAATAGTCAACTATAGATTCTTTGGAAAATTCAAAAAAAATGTTTCATCCGTGCTGCAACTTTGGTCTAGGTCTTTCCTCCGTCCAAGGTCATTTGTAAAATTCAAAAAAATTATTTCAAAATCTAAAAACTTTAACAGTTTTTTTGTCCACTAGATGAATTTAAATGGAAAAGTCATCAATTACAGAGTTTTAGATCTCGTCGAGTACTTCAACTTTGATATAAAGTTTGTCTTCATCTGACTTAGTTTAAAAAATTTATAAATTTTACTATGTTGCACCTAATTTAAGAGGCGGGCCAACTCGTCAACCATCTCTATTCTTTTCGTGACCGCGCTCAACGAGCACGTTTTTCATTAAGAAGGTAGCATAAAATGGTTACACAGTGCAAGCCACGACTTGCAGCACGAAAGGGTTAACTGAAAAGAATGAGAAAACAGGCGGCAAACAAGAAGCGAACTATTACAAAGAACCGTTTTGCGATCAACAAGCAACAAGAGGAGCCTCTTGGAACGACAGAAGCTGAAGCACTTGGCTAAGCTGAGTCCTCCAGCAGCGATGGCCCATTCTTCAGCTAGCTCTAGAAATACCTCTATTTCTAGAGGAGGCTGGCAAGCCCAACCATCTTTAAAAATGGAACTCTTAGAGCCTGTAAAAATACGACCATCTTTAGAAATCGGTTCGTCAAGGCGGACTAGCTCATAAACCATTTTTAGAGATGGATTTTGATTGAGCCGTCTCTGTCCAAAAATACCTCTGTTGATAAAAACATATTTGTGTAGTAGCGTTGAATGATAAAGATTTTATTCTTTCATTTTTTGTGATAATCATGAACACTATTTTGAGTTAGTTAATTATTACATCAGCTTTTGTTTGAATATGTGTTTTTCTACAATATTGGTCGAAGTATACGTCTGTTGTATATCCCCTGATTGGGATATACTAATACAAATGTATGTTTACAATCACAAAGTTTCTAAATAAAAAAAAGAAAGATGAAAAAATATTAATGAAAAGAAAGACATGAGCATGAACTTCGGTTTCCATTGATGAGGGAGGGCAAGCAACAACGTTTGTGGCTAGACCGCTAGACACAAGAGAGGACACGTATACACAATCAAAGCAGATGGTCAGTGTCATCACACACAGACGTACGTGGCGGAGGCGTCATCTCAGCCACCGCTCCGTCGTCTTCATCATCCCCCACGACCGCGGCGGGACACCGGTAGCAAGGTAGACCACCTTCTCCACTGCCTCGAACACCTTGTATCTGTCCAGAGCCCAGTTCCACATGCCACTGACGGTGCAGTAGTTGCTGTTGTACGGCGGGCGATGGTGTCCCGCGTGCTGCGACCGCGACACGAGCACGCTGGCGGCCTGCAGCGCCTCGACCCCGGGGGGAAGCCTCGAAGGCCTCTCGTGCGCCCACGCGTGGAACTGCACGCTCAGCATGACGTACGCACGCTGCGAACGTGCAGGCGAACGCGTGCGCTGCCGCGGGGGACGAGCCGCCACCGGCGGAGAGCAGCGCGGCGTCGACGACGGGCAGCGCGACCGCCACCGCGCCGGCGACCACGTGCAGGTTGTTGCAAGGCTCCAGGCGCGTGATGGTGGAGGGATGGACGTGGTGGTCGTGGAACGCCACGATCTGCGCCCCGAAGACTGCCGTGCTCGCGTCGCCGTAGTTGTCGATGAACCAGTGGTACACCCCGGTGGTGAGGTCGGCGAGGGAGTAGGCCGCGAAGGCCGCCAAGGCCACGGCGAGGGAGTCAGTGGCCACCGTGCCGGAGGCTGCGACGAGGCGGGCGGTAGTGAAGCGGGACATGAGGATGGCTGTCCACGTGCGCTGCGGCCACGTCGACCGCAGCTCGTTCGGAACATCGTCGGAGGTGGCGGACGACATTGACGGCGGTGGCGGTGGCGGTGGCGGCCGAGTCGTCGACGCAGATTTGGACGGCGGTGGTGACCAGACCAGCTGAGTTAGCGGCGGGAGTTGGCGGCACGGTTTTGTGCTTGACAACTTTGAGGACAGGTGGCGACCATCGGAGCTTATCTTGCTATGTATGTATTTATAGAGGGAGGGCGAAATAGCATGCAACGGTTTTGTGTAGGGAAGTGTAGCGTGGCCACACGGATTTGTGCTCGCGAGCTGGTTGACGTCCTGACGATGACACAAGGCAGAGGACGAAGATTACAAGAGCACGCGAGCTTGTTGTATGCTGGATAACGCAACATCTCATATACACTCAAGATTTGGTAGTACTATCTTACTAACTGTTCCCATCTGAATTTTCTCTAGCTTTCTTGCACTGCACTAGTTCCACACCAATCAAAATTGGCAAGCTAAAACCAACTGAAAACTGCTTTGAGGCCTCGTTTGGAACCCTCGTATTATGCACCTCAATCCACGTGTGTTAGGATGGACCGGAGTGGAACTTAAACTAACTTATACTCCTCAACACATGTGGATAGAAGTGAATACACAAGTATCTAAACAAACCCTGACCGTGACCGGAAAGAACGATAGAGGCTGCTCGTCTGAATGAAATGGTGCCACTTGGTCATCTCACAAAAGGAAAACTAGTACTAGCCAGATATTCCCTCCAGTCCAAATCGTCGATAGTTATGCATCTTTCGAAGGTGCTCATAGGTGTTGTTCTTTCAGTGATTTAAAAAATTTGGCAACAAGTGCTTAGCAAGAAAGCAAATGGCGATGAGCCCAAGGAGGAGTTGCGAGAGCCCAAAGGAAGATGATAGCTGAGCGTGAAAAAAAGGTAAACCCCACATTAGCAACAAATGGATTCATACTTGTCAAAAATAAAGCGCCAATAAATATTGAATAATGGGAAACATCTTTATCAAAAAAAAATATTTTGTTGTGGCGTTTTAACTGCGTCTTCTCGAAAAAAAATACTCACTCCATTTTAAATTTAAGTCATCTTATATTTGTCAAATATAAT
This sequence comes from Miscanthus floridulus, assembly GCF_019320115.1. Classification (NCBI taxonomy): domain Eukaryota; kingdom Viridiplantae; phylum Streptophyta; class Magnoliopsida; order Poales; family Poaceae; genus Miscanthus; species Miscanthus floridulus. The sequence goes on along the minus strand of NW_027097066.1, from coordinate 44,489 downwards.
TTCTCTAACAATGACTAAGTTTAAAAAATACACAAACATCTACAACATCAAACAAGATTCATTAGATTCACCATGAAATATATTTTAATGGTGCATTTAATTGGTATTGTTAATGCTAATTATTTTTCTATAAAGTTGCTAAAAATTAGACAAATTCAAAGGTGGTTCTCAGACAAATTTATTTTAGGAGATAGTCCTCTTAGTTAACAGAGGTGGACACTTTTATAGAGGGAGGCATCCTAAGGAAACCGCTTACTGAGATGGTCGCTTTAGCTTAGGAACGTCCTGCTTTGTTAATCGATTAAAAGAGGTAGAGTTATTAAGATACCAGTCTCTAAAAATGGTTATTAACAAAGGCCGGTATTCTAAGGGTACGCCTCTAGAAATTGATTAACAGAGGCGGCACTCTTAATAGGTTACCTCTAGAAATAGTTACATCAAACATCATATTTTTTCATATAAAGTCAAATGAAGACAAATATTATTTTAAATTTGTAGGTCTTGGTGCGATCTACAACGTTATAGTTGATAAGTTTTTTTATTTTGAAATTGCTTAGAGTCCCAAAATTTTGTTTTGAGCTCTCATATTTTTGAAATTTAAAATTTTCAACAAGTTCAGATGTTGACACGGTACACAAAAGGTGCAGTCTCAATACAATCTACAACTTTGTAGTTCATAAATTTTAGATTTGAAGTTGTTTAGAGTTTCAGATATGTGTTTTAAGTTCTTAGATTTTGAAATTCAAAGTACATAGTTTCCAACAACCTTGAAATGTTCATATGGTTAATACAAAAGTTGTAGTGCTTGACCCAATCTAAAAGTTTGTAGTTGATAAGTTTTTGGTTTGAAGTTGTTTAAAGTTTCAAATATTTGTTTTAAATTTCTAAGAAAAAGGGTACCTAGCAATGGTCATATGTGATTTTGGTGGTTGATTGACAACATGATTAAATGGACTAATGTGGTTTGTTAGTATACAAGGTTTTAGTCCATTTGAATGCAAGTATGGCATAGACAAAAGGCAACATGAAGATCAAGTGATCAACACCTCAAGGAAGACAATGGAGCACTATTGAAGACCCTAGAAGTCAAGCATGTAGTCAAAGACATCAAGTGATCGAAGCATAGAAGAAAAGATGCGAAGGTGGCTTACTGTGCACTCCACAGGAGCACCAGAAGAATTCTCCGGTGCCTTCCTACACATGACTGGAGCAAAGAGGACATCGCCAAAACTGCTGGTCTCCTATCCTAAACAGAGCGAAAAACTCCAGTGCTTAGGCTCCAAGGTCTGACATGGGGAAAGTCTCTGCAAAGGAGTTTCAAGACCACCAGCAGGAGAAAGCGGGCGCCCTGGATAACTTTGTAGAAGGATTGGAGGCCACCAGATAACTCTAGTGATGGAATCGGAGAAGCACTGGAGGAAGAAGCCTCTAACGACCAGCAACGGCTAATCTATGTGCCAACCACCGGATTTCCCTAGTGGGGTCACCAGAATTTCTAGTGCCACTGCAGAAACTGCAGTTTGCCGACAACAACTATATTTTGAGTTGGGGCAATATATACCCCCTCCTAGCTGGCCATTTTAAAGTGTTGGAGCTCAAGGTATATGAGAGCTAAGTCTCATCTCTAGTTGCTCTACCCACCAAAGTGCTTAAAGAATATGTGTGTGTGTGTGAGTGTGATTACTCTAGGTGGTGCTTTGCGAAGTGCCTAGACTAGTTAGACCACCGCTTTAGCTCTTGCATTAAGCTTAGGTCTAGTGTTTTGTAAGGCTTGCATACCTCCAAGCTAACATTGCTTGCACGCACCAAGAGTTGTACAATAGGGGCTTGTAATATTGCAAGATCACACAACTGCGTTTGTGGTGTGACTACCTACGGTGTACCAAAGGGAACGAGGCCAGCAACATTTCAGCCATAAGGTCGACAATGAAAACGGTGAGGAGTGCTCCGGGCGATGATGAAATATCTGATTTCTTAGAGACCTAGCTAGTGGTTTAGATGATATTGTAAAGTTGTGAATGTTGTCCTCAAACGTGAAACATTTCTACCATGCCCTTATGCTGAAATTAAGATTCTAGGCGATGCTAAAAAGGTACTGATTGCTTGGCCATATAATCGAGTGATGTCCACTTGATTCTATTCTTTTTTTATATGTGGTGAGTATCTACAGTTTCTAACTAATGATATTTGTGACAGCTGAAGGTCTGCAGTAAGCAACCAAGGTCTTCTCACGATGCTGCTGGATCGTCTCAGAGATCTTCTCAAGGTGTTGCAGGATCGTCTCAAAGACTGTAGGCGGTGCTAACTTGTTGATAGGAAGCCACTGAAGTTGTTGGTAGCAAATTTGTTGCGGGATCTTTTCATGGGGTTGCTGCTGGTAGCGACTTGTTGATAAGAAGCCATTAAATTACTGATGGTGAACTACATGCTAGCTTTTATTGCTTTTGGACTACAACCTGGTGGTTTGTGTTTTTGGACTCCAACCTAATGGTGCTAACTTTAATTGTTTTTCGACTAGCAACCTTATGGTGCTAACTTTTGATCAATGTTTGATCGCTTTTGGTTGACTGGCTCCGCCACTGCTTGTTCTCACCACTCTTCTTGCACTGCTCTCATGTCAAGTCATTGCTTCTGGTCCAACCCTCTGCAGGATTTCTGTGTAGCTGACAAGCATTCTCATGGTACGCACATTCAAATAACTAAAAATAGGATGATCAGTTATATATGGTTTATTTGTATTTCCACAAATCATTGTTACAGGTACTCGAATATATGCGGAACATCTTATTATTACGTCTCACATATCTTCTATAATTTTTCCTCCACAATGTAGTGCGTGTCAATGGCTTTGTTTGCAAAGACACAAAGGATGTCAAGGTAGACGACTTCTTCCTAGCAGCAAACCTCGACAAGCCAAGGGACACGACAGTTAGCAAGGATGTCAACATATATGTGTATATTGCTTCAAATAGACAACTGCTGATGGTCAGAGCATGCTAACCCTGACATAGTTCTTGTATATATTGCAAGCACACAGTTTCTAGTCGTAGTTTTTTCCCATGGAATATTCCATGGTCTATTTATATCGAAACGAAAACTTGACATGGATATCTAGTCTAAGCAAAGCGTCATCCAAACAAGTCTATGATAACAAGTTCTAATCTACAGGAATTAGTACCTTAACTGGAACTAGAATAACCTAATTAGAAGCTAACTACAACTCATTTATACTTAGCTTCTACAAATATTGTTGCAACGAAATATTTAAACACCCATTAGAGTTATCAACCATATATAATACCATCAAATCAAACATATAAGATCAAACAAGTAACAAAGAGAACAACACTACTACACAACTGGTTTACAGAGAGACAGGCATAAGGTTTTTTTTGAGGCGGCAGAACCGTCCGTCTCTGCGATGAGGCCTCTGTAAAAGCCACTTTCCACAGATAGTACATATATACTGCCCTCCTATGTTCATGAAGTTAAAAACAAATAATGCTGCCAAGCCCAGCAAGCACACAGTGCCCGCTGATGCCCACCGGTGCCACCAAGCCTAGTGATTCTACAGAGACCGCCATCAAATTAAAGAGCGCATCCTCATCTGTGAGACCACTGATGCCGCCAAGGTCACCAACACTGGCCCTGTCCTCGTCGTTAGCGTCCATGAGATGAGAAAAGCCCCTGCCCATGAACCCAATAGCCGTCCGTGCTGCCAACTTGAACTCTGCACTGCCCAAATCGACTATCAAGAGACAGACATGAACATGAACACTGGAAGAGAGAGAGGGGGGGAGTGGTCGGATCTCACCATTGGCAGGATCTTCATTGGACTCCTCCTCACTTGATCTGCCTCCGGAGCGGGGTCAGTTCCGCGCGCCACCATTGGAGCGAGAAGTGGGAGGAGTGCCAACACCGGAGACGACTAGGACCCGCACTCTGCTGTGGGAAAGGGTTGGCCCATGTGCCGCCACGACCTCCTCTTCTCCCCTCCAGTCATGCATGCCACAGCAGCAAATCGAACAGAGGAGAGGACGCATCCACACCGGGCCCGCCACCTCCTCGCTTTGCATCCACATGGCTGTGGAGGGGAGATCCGCACACCTCACCCTCAATCGCGTCGCGCTGCCGCACTTCACTCTTGGGTCACAACTGTTGCCATGGGAAAGAGAGTTTCTTGGTGGATAAGTAGAAATACTATGGATAAAATTTAGGGCCCCGCCATCAATGCGCATGTCGCCACCAGATCTACACAGTTGTTGTTGCCATCCTCACCGTAGCCTGCATAGATCTGCAAGGGGTGAGAAGGCATGGAGGAAAAGCAAGTAGAGAACAGGGAAAGAGATGGTGATCAAGGAGTGGGATCTCATCGCGGTGGCATTCAATCCCAGTTGAAAATGGGCTTTAGTCCCGGTTTTCCAACCGGGAATGCGGATTCGAAACTAATGGCCGGGATCTTTAGTCCCGGGTCACGCAACTGGGACTAAAGCCTATCCTCGGAACTAAAAAAAATAGTTTAAATCTTGGAAACCTCTTCTTGCAGTGCATGAGATTTGAACCCAAGACCACTTGCCTCGCGCGTAGCTTACTTACACACCACATATGACAAAGTCCTGGACGCTCTCCTTTTGAATTCACCTGTGGGGGACCTTTAGCCCCGAGTAGGAGACCTTTAGTCTCGGTTGGTGGTGGTTTTTAGTCCCAGCTGGTGTTACCAACCAGGATAAAAGGGCCTTTGGTGCTTGTGAAATTTAGACCCGGGACTAATACTTACATTAGTCCCGAACCCAGACACAACCGAGACTAAAGGTGTGAACCGAAAGTCGTTTTTCTACTAGTGTCACCACTGCCAAGTCTGCACAACCGCTGTCGCCATCCGCACCATGGCCCGTGTGAATCCGTGAGAGTGAGAGAGTTTGGAAGAGAGGAGAGAGCGAGCGAGTAGACGAGGTGATGAGGACATCACTCTTTCGGATGTACCAGCTGATCCTCCAACCGTCATGCAAGGTCCAATGACCCGGGCTCGAATGCGTCAACTCAATTTACAGGTGAGCTCGTTCTTAAGCGATCCTTTTCATACTTTTGAGAATAGACTACTACCTAATGATGTTATCTTGCTTAGGAACATTGGAGAGGGTCAAGAGGGACTAAGAGGACGTGGAGGAGGTGATTGTAGCACCTGGTTTTAAGAACAAAACCAGATACACACCATATGCAAGCCCAGGAAGTCAAATCTCACATATAGCTACAAATAAGTGTAATATCAAAGGACAATACTTAAATACATAGCGTATTAGTATAAAGAGTATAACCTTAGAGTATAGACAGCGGAAAGACAACTTCGATCTTTAGGCGAAGACTCCAATACCACAGGGACAACTGACTGGTTGATCATAAGCCTAATCCCTCCAAACTCTACCAATCTGGTACCCATCCGGGATTTTTATCCAAATATGTGAAAAATAAAGCAAGCGTAAGTACATGTCGTACTCAACAAATATAACATGGGGTTCATGAGGCTCAAAAGGCTGACACTGGTTTAACTGCAATTAGCTTTTATTGAGTCATGATTTTAGCAATTGAGTAGCAACAAGTTTATCACAAGCCCACAAACACATGATCAGGGTAAACATGAATAATGAATAGCATAAACAGTAATCATTAATGAGCATCTTTATCATTAGTATCATCAGTGTTCATCATCTATTCCGTAAATGTTCCAAGGCCACTCGTGACCGTGAGCACGGCTGATATACCAGTTTTACACTCTGCAGAGGTTGTACACTTTCACTATGAGTCGTGATTTACCCTTTCACCCGAGGTGATCAGCCTCTTGACCCACTACCAAGGAAGGTCGGCAGGGTTCACTATGAAGCCTTTCAAAGGTTCGTCTAACAAGTTAGGGCTATTAGATTCACTCGGCAAACAGATTTAGGAACCCCCTGTCGAATGGCACAATTCCATCACTGGCTATACACATAAGAGTAGAGTCTGTCCTATACCCGATTCATCAAGCCATTCTTACGCCAATAAAGGTAACCTCTAACAAGCTAGAAAAGGTCCTCATACTGAGCTAAAGCCTAGAGCCATATAGCCCTCACAGCTGTACTGTAAGTCCTAGATGATCACTTATAGATAAGTCCTTAGAGAGAGGAATCTAGAGCACCATAAATAGCCCAATGCTCTAGCCCCCTTAGTTTTATGTTGCTAAAAAGCATCTTTTAATGTTTATTGCATATTCCATTAGTCAAGTTACAAGATCATGGTTGTAGTTGAGCACTAGCAAAACTACCCAATGCAATAACCCAAAGGTATCAAGGTACAAGTGCAAAGTGCTAGGAAATCCTTAGTGGCAGTCAAGGTAGACACATGCAGTATGAATTAAATGATTAAAGGTGTATAGGACAACAAGGAAGATCCCATGCTATACTTGCCTTAAACACCGATCCTTCGATAAGCTTTAATCTTCAACGTTCTTCTTCTTTTTCTTCTTGATTACCACGTATATCTCACCGACTGGACTTAATCATAAAGCACCACACAAGCATCCATACAATCATACATGAAGCAAACAATAGATCTAAATTAGAACAGTACACCAAACATAAAATCAAGATGAAAAGTTTGTAAAACAAATCTACATGTCTCGCTACGAACACACAGACACGAAAAACACGCTAATCGAAGCTACGGTGAAAAAGATACAACTATCGATAGATTTACTCATAAAACTATTAGCTTCATGTGTCTTAATGGTATAAAAACATATATAAGACATTTTATAGATATTATAATTTAAGTCAAATTTAGATTTGATTTATAAAACTAAAGTGAAACAAATCATATTCTATTTATAAGATCCAGTTGCATAATTGTTATTTAAGATATAATTCAAACCATGAAATTCCAGTATTAGTGACATGATAAACACTGTTACTGAATGCGTAGATCTTGATGCTATGAATCTAACGCAACTTGAATGGACTAAAATGGATCTAGGACGCAGAAGATATGATTTAAACAAGATTTCTTTTAATCGAATAATAGATTAAATATAATCATGAATTTTAAAAGTTAAAAACATACTGAACAGTAGTATGAACATGTAGATTATGAAATTACGAACCTAACGCAATTTGAATGGATCAAATCGGAGTTAAAACGGAAAAGTTATGGCCAAAACAAAATCAGTGGTAATCTGTAAATAAGTGAAAACGTATTTTGGATCTAAACCGACGAAACTACGCTTTCCAAAGAGGAAAATAGATTCTAAAAAAGTGCTATGGGCTGCGGTTTGAAAATAGAAAACTAGAAGGGCTCTTTTAAAATAAACCAGTGATGGCGGCGACGGTGACGGCGACGGCAATGGCGACGGCAACGGCGACGGCGAGAGAAAGAGGAGAAAAATATAATTTACTACACGAGGGATTTCCTAAACTAGAGGCTCCCCATATGGTAGCTTTGGTGTGCTTTGCACAAGGGGTTGGTTGATATATATAGAAAGAAAAACTTCCCACATCCACGTCAACTAGCGATATGGTACTAATTGATGTTACCCCCTCCACATTTACTAATGGGCCTAAATAATCATTAGAGCTCATTAGTAAATAAATGCATGGGCTTTTAGGATTTATTAGGATTATTGCACATGGGCTTTGAGCGTTGGAAAAAATGAGAAATTTATTATTTTCGGAATTAATTAATTTCGTGGATAAAATAATTCTAGAAAAGTCCAGAATTGATACTTAAGCCACGAAAAATACTCCGGGACCTCCAAAAATTTGGGAAATTTTCCAGAGACACTTTGAAACATGATGAACCCAAATAAAGTATTTGGAGCTCATAGAAATATTGTTGGGAACTTGGAACATAAAGATTAAAGTGAAGGAACAGGAATTAAATTCCAGAAAGAAGCTGGAAAATTCCTAGAGATAGATATTCATCTCCTAAACGTATAAAAACACACATTTTGCACATAGAAACACGAGATGCGACCGGCATGAATGCAACAAACACATTTCTACCTTATGATAAATTTTAAATTAAAGAAAATTTTTATTTTCCTATGTTTTCATGTGCATAATAATTCACAAATAAATCATTTTAACTCTATTTTCAAAAGTGGCAAATTTTGGGGTGTTACAATTCTACCCCCTTAAGATGAATCTTGTCCCCGAGATTCAGGAAGACGTCAACTAGGAGATAAAGATACTCCGTCTTTAGACTCTTCTTTACTTCATCGTGTAGTTCCATCGTCTTGATAAGGATCCCACTTTACTTTGCACACCTATTGACCTTACTCCAAAAACTTACGAAAAAGGATTCCAAGATTCCGATAGATACTCCAAACGATACTCAGGTAACTTCAATCACTAAGCACCTTTCCTATAATACCAATTTTCTTCCTTAAAATACTTATCTTCCAACAGAGCCTGACGAATTTCTTAGTCAGAAGGAATTTCTACTACCAACCTTCAAAACATTAATGATTCTAGTCAAGTTGCTCAAATTTGCAATACGATTCGTAATCCTTGGTGTCACCCGAACCTTCCTAGCACAATTCTCCATTGCTAAGAGCATCAGGCCATGACTTTTGCTTCTCCAAGTGATAGCACTTTTCCAAGTCCTAATCCATTTCATTCCAATGAGGATATCACAAGCTCAAGACCAACTTAATGAAGATGTCCTGTAAATTCTTGTGATCCTCCTACATGTCACTTTTACTTCCAAGAAAATATTACTTCCATGCTCCATAATGGATAACTCCAGATAACATGTTAGGTAGTTCAACTCACGCTTCCTTAGTTGACTTAATGAACAAGCTACTACCTTTCTTCTCGTATAAGTACATATTCCACACCTTGACAGGGTGCATCCTTATAGATATGAAGCTCTCATCCGGATCTGGCAAAGCTAATACTTATGTTTTACTTCAACCTCTTCTCTGGCAAAGCTAATACTTACTGTTTTACTTCAACCTCTTCTTGGACTCCTTCAACACTTAGCTGAAGTTTCTTTATCCAAACTAACTTGAAAACTTCTCCAGTAGCTCTATCAAAATCTTGATGATCTTGGTTAAACCTTCCTTGGACCTTTAACCAATTCCCATTGAAACTCTCTCACATCTTTGGGTACCACCATGCTTCTGCTGCGCAAACTAAAACGTAGGATACTTCATCTTGTAAATTCTTCAACTTGGCTACCCCCCTTAAGAAAAGATAAACTAGGGGACACCAAAGTATAGCTCACATCTCCTTCTAGATGAGTTAACTAATATCAAGATGTTCTGAACATCCTAACTGATACTCTTGTGTACGGGCAAGAACAAGAAATCTGAAGTTCCTCGCGAGCAGAAAAACAACAGTGCAGTAAAATAGCTGTAACTCTCATTTTGTTAATCCAATGAAGTTGTAGATTATATCGTTGGAAATCTTATCAAATCCTCCACAACTTCCTTACATAACACCTTTCTAGATTCTGCAGTTAAAGTAGTCGAAAACAGCGCACAACAGAAACTACTCCAGATTCCAAACAGCACAGATGCATCGCCTTGTGATTTTCGTATCTCCATAACCAAAATAGCTATCAAGCTAATTCTTTCGCTCAGGGAAAGATATTGAAGTCTACTATTGTCCAGAATTTTTCCATGATTTTTGGTCATCCAAAATCAGAGATATAAGTCAAAGAGTGTAGGCTGCTCTGAAAAGATAGGATAGGGAGAACAGAAGAAAACCATAACCCAACTATTTGTTTCACTAATCCTTATACATTAGGCCTATAAACTAAATAAAATTGTGGGAACACCCAACAAGATCATTGCAATCATTACAAAGATGCAAAACAATCATAAGCATTATGACAATTTAACAAGCAATAAAGGTGCACAACTCAATCATTGACTCAACTTGCGTTACTATCGTCCTCGTTCTATTAGGGGTAACAATCCTAAGACTTATCTTTAGATTATGCAAGAAGGTGGTGAGAAATAGTTCTAAAAGCATATCAAATCAAGAAGTGGAGATGAGAACAAAGACTTTAAAATAAGCATCAAGGAGGAAATAAATATCAAGGATAGATATATAGTAGAGAGGAAAATATCAAGATTTATAGAATAAGGATTTTATAGCAATTTCAAAACCTTAAGATGGCTAATTTCTAACTAGGCTTACGTCCTATAGTCAGCATTGCTCTGATACCACTCTGTAGCATCCGGTTTTAAGAACAAAACCAGATACACACCATATGCGAGCTCAGGAAGTCAAATCTCACATATAGCTACAAATAAGTGTAATATCAAAGGACAATACTTAAATACATAGCGTATTAGTATAAAGAGTATAACCTCAGAGTATAGACAGCGGAAAGACAACTTTGATCTTCAGGCGAATACTCCAATACCACAGGGACAACTGACTGGTTGATCATAAGCCTAATCCCTCCAAACTCTACCAATCTGGTATCCATCCGGGATTTTTATCCAAATATGTGAAAAATAAAGCAAGCGTAAGTACATGTCATACTCAACAAATATAACATAGGGTTCATGAGGCTTAAAAGGCTGACACTGGTTTAACTGCGATTAGCTTTTATTGAGTCATGATTTTAGCAATTGAGTAGCAACAAGTTTATCACAAGCCCACAAACACATGATCAGGTAAACATGAATAATGAATAGCATAAACAGTAATCATTAATGAGCATCTTTATCATTAGTATCATCAGTGTTCATCATCTATTCCGTAAATGTTCCAAGGCCACTCGTGACCGTGAGCATGGCCGATATACCAGTTTTACACTCTGCAGAGGTTGTACACTTTCACTGTGAGTCGTGATTTACCCTTTCGCCCGAGGTGATCAGCCTCTTGACCCACTACCAAGGAAGGTCGGTAGGGTTCACTATGAAGCCTTTCAAAGGTTCGTCTAACAAGTTAGGGCCATTAGATTTACTCGACAAACAGATTTAGGAACCCCCCTGTTAAATGGCACAATTCTATCACGGCTATACACATAAGAGTAGAGGTTGTCCTATACTCGATTCATCAAGCCATTCTTACGCCAATAAAGGTAACCTCTAACAAGCTAGAAAAGGTCCTCATACTGAGCTAAAGTCAGAGCCATATAGCCCTCACAGCTGTACTGTAAGTCCTGGATGATCACTTACAGATAAGTCCTTAGGGAGAGGAATCTAGAGCACCATAAATAGCCCAATACTCTAGCCCCCTTGTTCCATGTTGCTAAAAAGCATCTTTTAATGTTTATTGCATATTCCATTAGTCAAGTTACAAGATCATAATTGTAGTTGAGCACTAGCAAAACTACTCAATGCAATAACCCAAATGTATCAAGGTACAAGTGCAAAGTGCTAGGAAATCCTTAGTGGCAGTCAAGGTAGACACATGCAGTATAAATTAAATGATTAAAGGTGTATAGGACAACAAGGAAGATCCCATGCTATACTTGCCTTAAACACCGATGCTTCGGTAAGCTTTAATCTTCAACGTTCTTCTTCTTTTTCTTCTTGATCACCACGTATATCTCACCAACTAGACTTAATCATAAAGCACCACACAAGCATCCATACAATCATACATAAAGCAAACAATAGATCTAAATTAGAACAGTACACCAAACATAAAATCAAGATGAAAAGTTTGTAAAACAAATCTATGTCTCGCTACGAACACACAGACACGAAAAACACGCTAATCGAAGCTACGGTGAAAAAGATACAACTATCGATAGATTTACTCATAAAACTATTAGCTTCATGTGTCTTAATGGTATAAAAACATATATAAGACATTTTATAGATATTATAATTTAAGTCAAATTTAGATTTGATTTATAAAACTAAAGTGAAACAAATCATATTCTATTTATAAGATCCAGTTGCATAATTGTTATTTAAGATATAATTCAAACCATGAAATTCCAGTATTAGTGACATGATAAACACTGTTACATACGCGTAGATCTTGATGCTATGAATCTAACGCAACTTGAATGGACTAAAACGGATCTAGGACGCAGAAGATATGATTTAAACAAGATTTCTTTTAATCGAATAATAGATTAAATCTAATCACGAATTTTAAAAGTTAAAAACATACTAAACAGTAGTATGAACATGTAGATTATGAAATTACGAACCTAACGCAATTTTAACGGATCAAATCGGAGTTAAAACGGAAAAGTTATGGCTAAAACAAAATCAGTGGTAAATCTGTAAATTAGTGAAAACGTATTTTGGATCTAAACCGACGAAACTACGCTTTCCAAAGAGGAAAACAGATTCTAAAAAAGTGCTATGGGCTACGGGTTTGAAAATAGAAAACTGGAAGGGCTCTTTTAAAACAAACCAGTGACGGCGGCGACGGTGACGGCGACGGCAACGGCAACGGCGACGGCGAGAGAAAGAGGAGAAAAATATAATTTACTACACGAGGGATTTCCCAAACTAGAGGCTCCCCATATGGTAGTTTTGGTGTGCTTTGCCCAAGGGGTTGGTTGATATATATAGGAAGAAAAACTCCCCACATCCACGTCAACTAGCGATATGGTACTAATTGATGTTACCCCCTCCACATTTACTAATGGGCCTAAATAATCATTAGAGCCCATTAGTAAATAAATGCATGGGCCTTTAGGATTTATTAGGATTATTGCACATGGGCTTTGAGCGTTGGGAAAAATGAGAAATTTATTATTTTCAGAATTAATTAATTTCGTGGATAAAATAATTCTAGAAAAGTCCAGAATTGATATTTAAGCCACGAAAAATACTCTGGGACCTTCGAAAATTTGGGGAAATTTTCCAGAGACACTTCGAAACATGATGAACCCAAATAAAGTATTTGGAGCTCAAAAAAATATTGTTGGGAACTTAGAACATAAAGATTAAAGTGAAGGAGGCAGGAATTAAATTCCACAAAGAAGCTGAAAAATTCCTAGAGATAGATATTCATCTCCTAAACGTATAAAAAACACACATTTTGCACATAGAAACACGAGATGCGACCGGCATGAATGCAACAAACACATTTCTACCTTATGATAAATTTTAAATTAAAGAAAATTTTTATTTTCCTATGTTTTCAGGTGCATAATAATTCACAAATAAATCATTATAACTCTATTTTCAAAAGTGGCAAATTTTGGGGTGTTACAATGACCAGCAAGGACGTCCAACACAAGCCGGAGGCCCAGTCCAACAAGAATTCGAGTCTGTCTCGTCCTCCAGGACCAATCTGCCTTAAACTGGTCGCCCAGGATGCATCCGGACTCCGTTTTCGATGATCCACATATGGATGGAAAGCTAATTTGATAAGGAAGCCAATCCAAGTGGTTTTACGTCAAAAGCTGTTCGGAATCAACAGGAATCGTCGAAACAAGTCAGCGTCCAGAATCTGTCAGGGTGCTGCGACACCATCTTTTGGTTTGTTGGGCTGTGTATCGTGTTTGGGCCCATTAGGGGGCGCGTCCAGGGTAGGCGATGACCCTAAGACCTTTATAATCATACGCCGCCGCCGTCATTAGGTTTCAGGTTTTGCTTAGATTATTCTGTGAAGAAACAGTTTCGCCGTTCATCGGTTTGTGAGACCCCAACTCGTGAGATTAATCATACATCTGTAATTTGGTTGCGATCTTTCTTGTTCTTGCTTGTGTTCTTTGTTGCGCAGGCAGGGATTAGCCTTCTTGGCGAGGTCAACCTGGTCCGTGACTCGGTTGATAACCAGAGGAGCTGTGGTGCTAAGATTGCAGGGTTCGATCTTTCGATCTGAAGCCGGATCGGTGTGTCATTCTCCGCCACAACGATAGTTACCATCACCTGATGGAAGATCAGGATCCCCGTCTCCATTACGAGGGAAATATACGAGAGGGAGCAGGATCTTACTAGTAGTCTTGCAGCCATCGTGGTCTCACATCTGGCATGATCGCCGGTAGGTGACCTCGACCTGCCACCTCCTTAGCTTGTGGAATTGCATGAGTGCACCACCACAAGTGTTCAGGCACCATCACATGTTGCACATGCTCCAGGTGGCAAATGTACTCGAGCGCCGCCACACACGCTTGAGATCCTGCCATAGGATGGGGAGGGTGAGGCTGACGGGCGGGGCCCATAGGCGGTGAGAGAGGGAGGGAGAGGAGGTGGGGAGGCGGGCTAGCGTAAGCCGCTGGGCCATGTCTTGGCCCTTGGTGGGCAAGGGAGGGTGGAGGTGGTCGTGTGGGCCTTGGGTCCATCGGCCCAGGTGGGAGAGTAGGGAGTGGGAGGGATTTTGGGTGAGGGTTTTCCATGGGATTTAGCCCAAAGAGAGTATAAGACATTTTTGCAAATATTTAAAAAGATGCATGACGGCATGAGTCTAAAAAAACATTAAATACCCTATGTCATGTTACATTTAATTTATAAAATATTTTTGTCCACCTCTAACAATTATGCATTAGTGTTAATCAATCTTGAAAATTTTTAAATTATTGCAAAAAAATATATTAGGTTGTTACATTAGGTTAATAAAAGTGGGACAGAATATAATCGATCACCGTTAAAAAGCAGAGAAGTGGCTGGGCCGCGGAAAGGAATAGACGCAGTGGCCGGAAGGGAGAACGAGGGGTGGAATTGGAGTTGCGCCTACAGTGGAGGGCTGTTTGCCTGATTACATTTTTTCTTTTAGGGACAAAGGAGGGGGCTTAAGAAGGGCTGTGTGGTTTCACTTTTTGAGAGCTAAAAAGAACAGCAAGATGCTGGAACTATAATAAGAAATGGTTGTGTGCAAAATGCTTATAGATACCAGAATAAAATTCCTTTTGCTAAAAAATCATTAATCTTAAAACAAAATTTTTGGGCCTAATTATTTCAATTGAAAAGGTGGAGCAAACAAAGTTTCATATCTTTTTTATTAATAGAACTTTGGTTCAAGTCATTTCTTCATCTGAGGTAGTTTGAGAAATTTAGAAAAATGAATTTAAAAAAATTGAAAATGTAAACTTCCAAGCACTAAATGATTTCAAATAAAAAATAGTCAACTATAGATTCTTTGGAAAATTCAAAAAAAATGTTTCATCCGTGCTGCAACTTTGGTCTAGGTCTTTCCTCCGTCCAAGGTCATTTGTAAAATTCAAAAAAATTATTTCAAAATCTAAAAACTTTAACAGTTTTTTTGTCCACTAGATGAATTTAAATGGAAAAGTCATCAATTACAGAGTTTTAGATCTCGTCGAGTACTTCAACTTTGATATAAAGTTTGTCTTCATCTGACTTAGTTTAAAAAATTTATAAATTTTACTATGTTGCACCTAATTTAAGAGGCGGGCCAACTCGTCAACCATCTCTATTCTTTTCGTGACCGCGCTCAACGAGCACGTTTTTCATTAAGAAGGTAGCATAAAATGGTTACACAGTGCAAGCCACGACTTGCAGCACGAAAGGGTTAACTGAAAAGAATGAGAAAACAGGCGGCAAACAAGAAGCGAACTATTACAAAGAACCGTTTTGCGATCAACAAGCAACAAGAGGAGCCTCTTGGAACGACAGAAGCTGAAGCACTTGGCTAAGCTGAGTCCTCCAGCAGCGATGGCCCATTCTTCAGCTAGCTCTAGAAATACCTCTATTTCTAGAGGAGGCTGGCAAGCCCAACCATCTTTAAAAATGGAACTCTTAGAGCCTGTAAAAATACGACCATCTTTAGAAATCGGTTCGTCAAGGCGGACTAGCTCATAAACCATTTTTAGAGATGGATTTTGATTGAGCCGTCTCTGTCCAAAAATACCTCTGTTGATAAAAACATATTTGTGTAGTAGCGTTGAATGATAAAGATTTTATTCTTTCATTTTTTGTGATAATCATGAACACTATTTTGAGTTAGTTAATTATTACATCAGCTTTTGTTTGAATATGTGTTTTTCTACAATATTGGTCGAAGTATACGTCTGTTGTATATCCCCTGATTGGGATATACTAATACAAATGTATGTTTACAATCACAAAGTTTCTAAATAAAAAAAAGAAAGATGAAAAAATATTAATGAAAAGAAAGACATGAGCATGAACTTCGGTTTCCATTGATGAGGGAGGGCAAGCAACAACGTTTGTGGCTAGACCGCTAGACACAAGAGAGGACACGTATACACAATCAAAGCAGATGGTCAGTGTCATCACACACAGACGTACGTGGCGGAGGCGTCATCTCAGCCACCGCTCCGTCGTCTTCATCATCCCCCACGACCGCGGCGGGACACCGGTAGCAAGGTAGACCACCTTCTCCACTGCCTCGAACACCTTGTATCTGTCCAGAGCCCAGTTCCACATGCCACTGACGGTGCAGTAGTTGCTGTTGTACGGCGGGCGATGGTGTCCCGCGTGCTGCGACCGCGACACGAGCACGCTGGCGGCCTGCAGCGCCTCGACCCCGGGGGGAAGCCTCGAAGGCCTCTCGTGCGCCCACGCGTGGAACTGCACGCTCAGCATGACGTACGCACGCTGCGAACGTGCAGGCGAACGCGTGCGCTGCCGCGGGGGACGAGCCGCCACCGGCGGAGAGCAGCGCGGCGTCGACGACGGGCAGCGCGACCGCCACCGCGCCGGCGACCACGTGCAGGTTGTTGCAAGGCTCCAGGCGCGTGATGGTGGAGGGATGGACGTGGTGGTCGTGGAACGCCACGATCTGCGCCCCGAAGACTGCCGTGCTCGCGTCGCCGTAGTTGTCGATGAACCAGTGGTACACCCCGGTGGTGAGGTCGGCGAGGGAGTAGGCCGCGAAGGCCGCCAAGGCCACGGCGAGGGAGTCAGTGGCCACCGTGCCGGAGGCTGCGACGAGGCGGGCGGTAGTGAAGCGGGACATGAGGATGGCTGTCCACGTGCGCTGCGGCCACGTCGACCGCAGCTCGTTCGGAACATCGTCGGAGGTGGCGGACGACATTGACGGCGGTGGCGGTGGCGGTGGCGGCCGAGTCGTCGACGCAGATTTGGACGGCGGTGGTGACCAGACCAGCTGAGTTAGCGGCGGGAGTTGGCGGCACGGTTTTGTGCTTGACAACTTTGAGGACAGGTGGCGACCATCGGAGCTTATCTTGCTATGTATGTATTTATAGAGGGAGGGCGAAATAGCATGCAACGGTTTTGTGTAGGGAAGTGTAGCGTGGCCACACGGATTTGTGCTCGCGAGCTGGTTGACGTCCTGACGATGACACAAGGCAGAGGACGAAGATTACAAGAGCACGCGAGCTTGTTGTATGCTGGATAACGCAACATCTCATATACACTCAAGATTTGGTAGTACTATCTTACTAACTGTTCCCATCTGAATTTTCTCTAGCTTTCTTGCACTGCACTAGTTCCACACCAATCAAAATTGGCAAGCTAAAACCAACTGAAAACTGCTTTGAGGCCTCGTTTGGAACCCTCGTATTATGCACCTCAATCCACGTGTGTTAGGATGGACCGGAGTGGAACTTAAACTAACTTATACTCCTCAACACATGTGGATAGAAGTGAATACACAAGTATCTAAACAAACCCTGACCGTGACCGGAAAGAACGATAGAGGCTGCTCGTCTGAATGAAATGGTGCCACTTGGTCATCTCACAAAAGGAAAACTAGTACTAGCCAGATATTCCCTCCAGTCCAAATCGTCGATAGTTATGCATCTTTCGAAGGTGCTCATAGGTGTTGTTCTTTCAGTGATTTAAAAAATTTGGCAACAAGTGCTTAGCAAGAAAGCAAATGGCGATGAGCCCAAGGAGGAGTTGCGAGAGCCCAAAGGAAGATGATAGCTGAGCGTGAAAAAAAGGTAAACCCCACATTAGCAACAAATGGATTCATACTTGTCAAAAATAAAGCGCCAATAAATATTGAATAATGGGAAACATCTTTATCAAAAAAAAATATTTTGTTGTGGCGTTTTAACTGCGTCTTCTCGAAAAAAAATACTCACTCCATTTTAAATTTAAGTCATCTTATATTTGTCAAATATAATTTCTCTAACAATGACTAAGTTTAAAAAATACACAAACATCTACAACATCAAACAAGATTCATTAGATTCACCATGAAATATATTTTAATGGTGCATTTAATTGGTATTGTTAATGCTAATTATTTTTCTATAAAGTTGCTAAAAATTAGACAAATTCAAAGGTGGTTCTCAGACAAATTTATTTTAGGAGATAGTCCTCTTAGTTAACAGAGGTGGACACTTTTATAGAGGGAGGCATCCTAAGGAAACCGCTTACTGAGATGGTCGCTTTAGCTTAGGAACGTCCTGCTTTGTTAATCGATTAAAAGAGGTAGAGTTATTAAGATACCAGTCTCTAAAAATGGTTATTAACAAAGGCCGGTATTCTAAGGGTACGCCTCTAGAAATTGATTAACAGAGGCGGCACTCTTAATAGGTTACCTCTAGAAATAGTTACATCAAACATCATATTTTTTCATATAAAGTCAAATGAAGACAAATATTATTTTAAATTTGTAGGTCTTGGTGCGATCTACAACGTTATAGTTGATAAGTTTTTTTATTTTGAAATTGCTTAGAGTCCCAAAATTTTGTTTTGAGCTCTCATATTTTTGAAATTTAAAATTTTCAACAAGTTCAGATGTTGACACGGTACACAAAAGGTGCAGTCTCAATACAATCTACAACTTTGTAGTTCATAAATTTTAGATTTGAAGTTGTTTAGAGTTTCAGATATGTGTTTTAAGTTCTTAGATTTTGAAATTCAAAGTACATAGTTTCCAACAACCTTGAAATGTTCATATGGTTAATACAAAAGTTGTAGTGCTTGACCCAATCTAAAAGTTTGTAGTTGATAAGTTTTTGGTTTGAAGTTGTTTAAAGTTTCAAATATTTGTTTTAAATTTCTAAGAAAAAGGGTACCTAGCAATGGTCATATGTGATTTTGGTGGTTGATTGACAACATGATTAAATGGACTAATGTGGTTTGTTAGTATACAAGGTTTTAGTCCATTTGAATGCAAGTATGGCATAGACAAAAGGCAACATGAAGATCAAGTGATCAACACCTCAAGGAAGACAATGGAGCACTATTGAAGACCCTAGAAGTCAAGCATGTAGTCAAAGACATCAAGTGATCGAAGCATAGAAGAAAAGATGCGAAGGTGGCTTACTGTGCACTCCACAGGAGCACCAGAAGAATTCTCCGGTGCCTTCCTACACATGACTGGAGCAAAGAGGACATCGCCAAAACTGCTGGTCTCCTATCCTAAACAGAGCGAAAAACTCCAGTGCTTAGGCTCCAAGGTCTGACATGGGGAAAGTCTCTGCAAAGGAGTTTCAAGACCACCAGCAGGAGAAAGCGGGCGCCCTGGATAACTTTGTAGAAGGATTGGAGGCCACCAGATAACTCTAGTGATGGAATCGGAGAAGCACTGGAGGAAGAAGCCTCTAACGACCAGCAACGGCTAATCTATGTGCCAACCACCGGATTTCCCTAGTGGGGTCACCAGAATTTCTAGTGCCACTGCAGAAACTGCAGTTTGCCGACAACAACTATATTTTGAGTTGGGGCAATATATACCCCCTCCTAGCTGGCCATTTTAAAGTGTTGGAGCTCAAGGTATATGAGAGCTAAGTCTCATCTCTAGTTGCTCTACCCACCAAAGTGCTTAAAGAATATGTGTGTGTGTGTGAGTGTGATTACTCTAGGTGGTGCTTTGCGAAGTGCCTAGACTAGTTAGACCACCGCTTTAGCTCTTGCATTAAGCTTAGGTCTAGTGTTTTGTAAGGCTTGCATACCTCCAAGCTAACATTGCTTGCACGCACCAAGAGTTGTACAATAGGGGCTTGTAATATTGCAAGATCACACAACTGCGTTTGTGGTGTGACTACCTACGGTGTACCAAAGGGAACGAGGCCAGCAACATTTCAGCCATAAGGTCGACAATGAAAACGGTGAGGAGTGCTCCGGGCGATGATGAAATATCTGATTTCTTAGAGACCTAGCTAGTGGTTTAGATGATATTGTAAAGTTGTGAATGTTGTCCTCAAACGTGAAACATTTCTACCATGCCCTTATGCTGAAATTAAGATTCTAGGCGATGCTAAAAAGGTACTGATTGCTTGGCCATATAATCGAGTGATGTCCACTTGATTCTATTCTTTTTTTATATGTGGTGAGTATCTACAGTTTCTAACTAATGATATTTGTGACAGCTGAAGGTCTGCAGTAAGCAACCAAGGTCTTCTCACGATGCTGCTGGATCGTCTCAGAGATCTTCTCAAGGTGTTGCAGGATCGTCTCAAAGACTGTAGGCGGTGCTAACTTGTTGATAGGAAGCCACTGAAGTTGTTGGTAGCAAATTTGTTGCGGGATCTTTTCATGGGGTTGCTGCTGGTAGCGACTTGTTGATAAGAAGCCATTAAATTACTGATGGTGAACTACATGCTAGCTTTTATTGCTTTTGGACTACAACCTGGTGGTTTGTGTTTTTGGACTCCAACCTAATGGTGCTAACTTTAATTGTTTTTCGACTAGCAACCTTATGGTGCTAACTTTTGATCAATGTTTGATCGCTTTTGGTTGATGGCTTTTGCTCAACAGGGTGTTTGATGGTTGTACAACCTGATGACAACAATTGCTAGTTTTTGTAATCAGCTATATGCTTCTATGTTGGCTTGATGTCAACAAGCTAGTGACATGATTACATTTGTACTCATTTGATATAAACGAATGAGAGTATGACTAATGTGCCATTTGTGTATGTCATCCTTCTGTACAATAAAATTTCAATATTGTATTGGTCCTGAATGTTTGGTCTAATTTACACAGTTTTAAATAATTTGGTATATTTTTTTATCTATTTAATTGAGTTTGATGGATTGTTAGTCGCTAAAAGTTCTTTATTGTGTTGAACTGTTGGTCGTTAAAAGTTCTAACATGCTGTCAATAGCTAAAATTAGGACCGTCAAACTGTCGTCGCTAAATGGTAGAGTCATCGCTATTTACTTATAGTGACGATTTTTGTAGCAACAGCAGGGGTTAGTCGCTATAACGATTTAGCGACTGACTATCCATCATTGTATAGGCCTTTTAGCAACTCCAATATAGTCAATGTTTTAAGGTTATGGTGTAGCGTATATATCTAGACATAGTATATAGCTAAGTGTATAGAAAAACTATCACTACTGGAAACTCGAATTCTTCTGTGTGTGCAAAAACCCATGGAAAAATGTGAATACCTACGGAAAATATTTTTCTGACGGTGTACCATAAAAAAATAACCCACAGAAATAGAATGACAGAAAAAATGAATTTTTTCGTGGGTTCGCCGTCAGAAACAATTTTTCAGTGGGTCTTACACGCACAGAAAAATTGCGTTCGCCCAGATTAAAAATATTTTTTTCATGTGTTAATCCTCACAGAAAATGATTTTTTCTCTGCATTTGTCATGTCAGAGTTGCAGATGTGCACTCATAGGAAAATTGTAGTTTTCTGTCGATTAAAGGTGAATGCACAGAAAAAATGGGGCATTAACAGACCACCGACATAATAAATACACTTACCCATGTAGCAAATTGAGTACAATAATTATATAGAAACAGTAGCAACAACATATTCAAATATGGACTGTCCATACAGTAATTTCATCACAACATAATAAATAGCATACATATAAAGATCCAAATGTTTAGCACATTTATTCATAGCATCTGGGCTACATATAGATGATGTCCAAATAGTCTGGCATCAATACATTCAAAAGCATTACCATCTCAACTCAACAGTTCAAGTCTCAGCCAAGATGAATAAAATACCAGCATGCATCATTGAGTCATATTATAGCTAAAACTAAAGCTAACATATTAGAGCCACCTACTAGTTAATGTGCAAAAGCACAACTCTACAAAAGAAGAAACCACCACCATATCCATGTTTTGCAACTAAACACAACCATCACATTATCGATGCATGATCTCCATTGTTGTCGGAACCTTTATTGTTGCCAACGTTTGCAGCATGAAGATCCACATTGGTGTGTCCAACATCATTAGCATTGTTGGCAGATTCTGAGGCAGCATGAGAAGAACCAGTTGCCTTAATGTGAACAAAGTTACAGCAGTAAGTGGAATTGTCTCCCAACAATATAACACTTTTAGCAAAGCCTCTAAATTTGATGTGAAGTCATTTGAATGTGGTACCATGAATTGGACAAGGTTTAAAGTGTTCAAACTGCTGGTTTTCAAGGTGTAAAACATTACAAACCAACATAAGGTCACTTCCTCACTGCAATAGCCATGCAAATTCACTACAGTAGCTATACAACAATCAACATGAGGCCACTTCCTCACTGTTGCACTGTGTGTTGCCATTCTGAATAGTACCCCACAAAATACTAATTAGTTTCTACTTCCTTTCCATCTTAAAATCTCTAAGCGATGGATCTAACAGCTACAAAACATGTTGATAGCGGAGTGAAGATATACTCATAATTGCTTGTGTAGCGGACAAGCGTCGTGATGCTTCTTCTGGTACAACCCTTTCTGAGTGCTGATAAAGTTTCTACAAGTGTATTGCAAGCACAGATATTTCAGATTCAAATCATTCGATAATTCACATATAATATTAGTGAAGTATTTACAGGAGCAGTGGACATCACAGTACCAAGTCTACAAGAACTTTGTTTTGCTCAAGTGTGTTGTCCTTTTCACGATTCTCTTGCTCTAGCCTTCCATTTGCACGATGTAACTGTTCCATTTCATGAGACATGTTTTGCATAGTCATTGAATTTGATGGACGCACGCTTCTTTCCCTTTCGGCTACCCTGACATATGAAGACTTAACTACACCATTTGCTATGGCAAGACGTCCATACTTTCTCGGGCCACCACTAGACACATCATACAGCGCCTTCCCATTCAAATATTGCTGTTGCTCAACCTCATTCCCATCCACTTCCATGTCTGCAGCAGCTCCATCCTCTTCGTTCGCACATTCTATCCTCTTAACAGCAGCAAGGTAGTCATCCTACAAAGACCAGATCAAGGAAACATGTTCTACATATGTACAGATAACCAAAACGTGCTAACGAAGTATTCTGAAATTTCTGGACAGCAGCAAAATAGTCACTTAAATAAATCATAACTAGAGTTCTAGATCATAGAGAATTATGTTCTTTAACACTTTGAAAAGCTTAAGAAGTTCTCCACATCTTTCTAGTTATAACATAGACCTGATTCTTAAGTTAACAACGTGAAAAAGCACAAAGAAGCATTGCTGCGCAGATATCAACATAACCTGATAGGAAACTTTAGAAAATTGTAACTCCCAAACCTAATGACCTGAAGTCATGAAATTTTAGGACAGTGAAGATACTTGAATTATCTACAATTTTTGTATTAAGAAGTTCCACAAAAGATGTCATTTAAATACGCGAAGTAGTATACACACTAGAACTTTACAAGCAGAAATTTTTAGCACACATGTCAATTTTCATAACGAGACATCACATACATACCATCCGTGTTTGTGCTTTGCGGCTACTTATTGGACCACATCCACCATTGTTATCTAGGCTTTTCAAGCTAGATTTCATCACAGCAAAAGTATTAATAGGGGTTGCTTTCTGTGGTCCAAAGTTAGCTTCCTAAAAAATAGTAAATTTTCAAATGAGATATGAATATATAATAGGCTACTAAGTTCCTAAAAAGACATTAAAGAATAGACACATGCATACCAATACTTGTTGTGTCTCTGTGAATGGTCTAGATCCTCCTCGGTTTTGAGCAATATCTTCATTACTTGAGCGAGATGTTTGCCCCCTCTTACGTTTTACCTCTTACGTTTTACCTTGTAGTCATCTGAGCACCGATAAGCACAAAGGAGGAGACACACCTCATCATTCAACCACTCGAGCTTTCCTTGCTTGTATTGCTCATACTCAAGGTCAACATGGCACGCTATTGCATCTTTGATTTCTATGTGTTTTATTTCCCTGTAGTACTGCCTGATAGTATCCACACGGACTTGATACATCATGTCCTTCACCCTTTTCTTCAAAAGGCCTTCTAAAACACAGTCCACATCTTGCTGATCTCTTGCTGCAACTTGGAACAAACACTGCATGTGTACAGAACCATGAACATAGGTTTCAGATTGTATAGATTTTAGAAATTTCAAGTTTTAGATGTTGCTCAGAAATTTTAGATTGAACATCCACTACTAGAAATGTGTTCATCAATGATGATTCAGTCGTGACGCTTACAAATTCCGTCATAGAACAAGCGCTTTCTATGACGAAATTTCCAGCTTTGTCATAAGTAACAAGTGACGGAGCTTTGGCACGAAGAATAATGACGAAAACAAAAGAATCGTCATAAAACAACAAAACTAAATCGTCATAGATCGTTTGGCTCGTGTACCACCTCGAGGACGTGGCGCCGTGGTCCCACCAGCATGTCCCACCTCGAGGACGTGGCGATGTGGTCCCACCATTGGGTCCCAACCTCGAAGACGTGGCGATGCGGTCCCACCAGCGGGTCTCCGCATAAGGACATGGCGGCGAACAAGTGGGGCAGCGTGGCCCACACGGTCCAGCTAGACCTGCATCCTTCCACCTCCCTTTTTTGCCAAAAAATAGCGCACGCAAGGAGATTCGAACCCGTGACCTGCTGCTAGACATGTTGGTGCGTTACCACTGGAGCACTCGTCGTTTTGTGATAAAGGCATGCATGTTTTTCTATTTGTAAACGTATAACATGATAATTGAAACTTGGTTCCCTAAATTGAATTGATCACAGTTCATGGGCCCAAAACCCATGATCGCACGGACGTGGGCGCAGACAAACCCTCGCGCCGTGAGAGTAGTGTCGGGCGAGCACAGCAGATCAGCGCCGACGATCGTCGGGCGGGCAGAGTAGCGTCGGTGAGCGTTGGGCGGGCAGAGCAGCGTCGGCGAGCGTGGAGCGAGGAGAGCAGCGCTAGCGAGCATGGGGCGAGGAGAGCAGCGCCAGGCAGTGGCGGCGCGCGTGGGACAGTGCGGCAGCGCCGGCGAGCATGGGGCTGGCAGAGCAGCGCATGGCGCACAAGCAGAGGAGCGCTGGGTAGCGGCGGTGCTCATGGGACAGAGCAGCGGCGGCTCGCGTGGGTCAGTGCACTAGCGTCGGCGATCGTGGGGCGGTCAGAGCAGCGCCGGCGATCGTGGGGCGAGGAGAGCAGCGCTGGGCAGCGGCGACTTGCGTGGGACAGGGCAGTGGTGGTTTGCGTGAGACAGAGGAGCGCCAGTGATCGTGGGACAGAGCAGCGGCGGCGCGTGGGACAGAGCAGTACAAGGTTTGATTTGTTTTTGAATTTCTTTATATATATGCATGTGTTGGATGTGTTTTTGAATTTTGTTGAGTTTACTCTAATTTTAGGACTGAGTGCAAGGTTTATTTTACTCTCAAAACAGATGGATAGAGGCTGGATTTATGGGACACAATTCACACATGCATATGTGAAAGGAGTTGAAGAGTTCATGAAATTTGTTAGTGAAAGATACCCCGAAGACAGCCACATACTTTGTCCATGCAGCAAATGTCTTAATCAAAGTTTACGGCCTCAGGATGATGTAAATGACCATATACACATTTATGGAATGTCAGCTGCATACACCAGGTGGATTCATCATGGGGAGTCGGTAGATACTATAGTAGTTGAAAATTTGGAGCAGGAGGTCGAAGGAAGTGATCATGACTTTGGGATACATGTGGATGTGGCCGATGATGATTATGATGAGGATCACGGAGTACCAGAGATGATAGGAGATATGTATGCTGCGGTAGAGGCTAATGAAGAACAACCAAGGTTTGCAAGAGTCCTTGAAGATGCGAAGAAGTCACTTAGCCCGGGATCTAGCCATTCAAAATTTTCTTTTCTGGTGAGGATGTTGTATATCAAGTCTCGTTATCGAATTGGCAATACATCATTTTCCACAATGTTGAAGTTGTTGTCATCAGGATACCCTCAGAGTGAGTTGCCAAAATCATATGATGAGGCCAAGAAATATCGTGGAGAACTGGGCCTTGGTTTCGAAAACATCCATGTGTGCAAGAACAATTGTGTGTTGTTTCGGAAGAGGTATTATAAAGAGAATGTGTGCCTAGTATGCAAGGCGTCTAGATGGCAAGATGAAACTAGGAACAAGCGGGTTCCACACAAGGTATTGAGGCATTTTCCACTTTTGCCAAGGTTGAAAAGAATTTTTGCTTCAAAGCGCACTTCTGAGGAAACACAATGGCACAAGAAAACGAGGACGCCAGTCGACAATGTAATGAGCCATACAGCTGATGGAGAAGCATGGAAGGAGTTCGACACGAGGGAACCAACCTTTGCAGATGATTCGAGGAACCTGAGGCTTGCCTTAGCTACCGATGGATTCAATCCATTTGGCAACATGAGTACGCAGTACAGTATGTGGCCAGTGCTTCTGACACCGCTAAATCTCCCACCATGGGAATGCGTGAATCCAGCAAATTGCTTTATGTCTTTACTCATCCCAGGTCCAAAATCTCCAGGAAAGGATTTTGATTTGTTCCTTCAGCCCCAAATTGGAGAACTGCTTGATCTATGGAAGGGTGTCAGTACCTACTATGCATGTACTGGTCGGAAGTTTAACCTTCGTGCTGCCGTGCTATGGTGTATACATGATTTTCCAGTGTTGAGCACGTTATCAGGGCGAACAACAAAAGGGTATTATGCATGTATTCATTGCGACAAGGATCCGTTGTCTCAGGCAATAAGGAGTAAAATATGTTACATTGGACATCGTCGTTACCTTCTAAGGACACATGCATGGCGGAGAAGCTTGGCTTTCGATGGTAAGCGTGAAAACAAAAATCAGCTAGGCAAGTTCACTTTGAGGAGGTCCTAGAGGAGCTAGAGAAGGTGAAAGATGTCAGGCCACGGAAGCATCCTGAAATTATTGGAAATAAAAGGAAGCGCAATGAGGGTCCAAGGATTTATAGCCGCAAAGTTGGGTTGTGGAGATTGCCATATTGGAAACATTGGAAGCTTCCACATAATCTCGATGTGATGCACATAGAGAAAAACATATGTGAAAACATTCTTGGCACATTACTCAATGTGCAGGGCAAGACCAAGGACACAACCAATGCTAGGCTAGATTTGCATGATATGGGCATAAGACCTGAATTGCACTTACAGCAGCATGGCAACTCAGTCACTGCTCCACCTGCTCCGTATGTCTTGGGGAAGGATCAGAAAATCGAGTTCTGCAAGTTTCTCAAAGGTATCAAGTTTCGTGATGGATATGCGGCTAACCTAGCAAGATACATAAGTGAAGATGGTTCGAAGGTGCAGGGAAAGCTGAAAAGTCAAAATGACTTATAATTTGAAATGGAGGGGGTATTTATTTATATGAAAGCTAGCATGTGATGGGGCTGTAATGAAAAAAACAAATGAAGTGAATCTTTTCCTCTTCCTTATCGGAGTCTGTAACATGCACGTGGCTAGGCTTAACTTGTATCTTTAACATAATATAGTATTGGCTCTTCTGGCCGGCCATTCATTCGATGAAAACAGTGGTTTGAACAGGACATGTGTCTTGACTCTTGAGCCTGGACAACTGAACAAGCAAGGTCTTATAGACACGAACACAAAGGATCTTTTTGTGTGCTCTCCGGTGACTGCGATAATTTCATATCTTTGGTTCATTCAAGAAAACTGGAGAAAAAGGTAATCATCTATTAAGTGCAGATATGTGAGAAGATGTATTTAGGTATCATATGTAATTTGCTTCTGCGCTGTTCTGATATCTTCGTTGATCTCCGAATTCTAAATTATTTTTAATAAAATATTTTTATATTCAATAAAATTTATAGAAATGAGTATAAATACTTATGATACCAAATGAGGATATATTATAAAAATATATTTTATGGTGTATCTAATAACACTAATTTGATGGCATAAATGCTGGTATTTTTTCTATAAATTTGATTAAATTTAAAAAGTTGGATATAAGACAACTCTACGAATTAATTTATTCAAAGATGAAGAAAGTATCTCATTTTGCAGAGCGTGGTAGGAGATGTTATGATGTTCCGATTTACCACAACAAATTATTTGAAACAAAATGTTTATTTTTTTCTTTTGAAAATATAGCGGACACCTTTTGGATATGGAATGGTCGATGACATTTTGTGTCGTCCGTATGCGTCATGATAGACATGTATATTCTCTTGAATGACAGAAACAAGGTGATAGAAGACTGCATGCACGAAACGTTATCATTAACTGGATCATGTCCGTGCGGGTCGTAACGGGAACAAAATAATATCACAGTAATTTTAAGCTTAATCATGCATATTAGCCTGTGAGTGTTATTTCTTTATGTGATTGCAGCATTTCATCAGATTTCTCAGCTTTTCTTCAATGGTCTCCATAAGGGAACCTGTGCGTTGTAGAGATATGATTTTCGACGTGGAAGAGTTTGTTTCTGAAACGGTTTTTTTCTGCTGTATTTTTTTCGCAAACTCTTTTTTGTCGTATTTTTTTGGAAACGGGGATGTGGAAGAGTTTGATTTTTTTTTTTGCCTTGTATATGTTTTTTTGGAAACATTTTTTTTTTGCCGTATTTAATTTTTTCGGTTTGGAAATGGGGAGGTTGGTTTTTTACTGTGTGTTTTTTTGCTATGGGGCGGGACGACGCAGACGATAGTTGTAGAGATTTTTTAGGTGTAGATAGATAGATAGAAGATAGCTACCTATGTGGACGTGGCGATCGCGTACACAATGATCGTCTCCCTTTTTAGGTGGTCCGATCCGGATTACATGTGGACAGGCTAAGACTGATCCAGAATTTTTCTTTTGGCCAAGACCAATCCGGATTTTGCATGTGGGCATGCACTTGCACCATATATCCTTGGGGGGCGAGCGTCCGAAATTTTCTTTTTGGCAAAACCGATCAACGTATTCTCGGGGGGCAAGCGTGTACACTCTAAGGTTTTTTAGGTGGTACTAATTGGCGGCGTGGGGTGATCGCGTAATTGATCACGATTGTTATGGGAATTGATTTTTGACTTCCTAATTTGCTGTGGTTGTTATGGGATTGAGCTGATCGCATAGAGCGAGTGCACGTTGCCTTTCTGATCTGATCGCATAGAGATAATTGATTAGTGCGCGTTGCCTTCCTTATCTGATCGCATGGAGGAAATTGATTTTTGCCTTCCTGATTTGCTGCGGCTGTTATGGGGATTGAGCTGATCGCATGGAGCGAGTGCACGTTGCCTTCCTGATCTGATCGCATGGAACGGCTTTGGTGTAGCATCTGTGGACGGAATAGTTATGAATGTTTTTGTTGTAGAAAAGAGACTAGGGATGGTATATTGTCATTTTGAAAGATTTGAGAATGTCAGCTAGCATGTTTAATGAAGTCTGCTTCCTCATAACTCAAAACGTAAGGCAAAAGATTGAGGCAGAGCCTGGAACTGGAATGTTTGAATCTTTGCACGATTTGTGTGTAGGGTCGATATACTACTACCATATTTCTCGTACCAAATTAGCAGCTTTTAGGCGTGGATTTTTCCTTTTTTTTTCTTTGATTGATGTACTTTGTGCTCCTTTCATGGGCGCAGGCAGGTATATGGCAAGGGTTGGCAGCCGCCATACCTAAAAACAGTAAAAAAAAGACCAAGTATATATAGTGTATATATAAATGAATACGTTATACATGCTAGGCCTTATGGTAGCAAATCCAACGCAAGAAGCTAATACGTGTGGTAGCCCGCATGACGCGTCTCGTTTTCTTTTCCAATTTCCATGATCAATCCTAATCAATCGGCTCCTCCGTCCGGCCGTTTTCTCCAATCCGGTGCGACGGCCGTACTGCATGCAAAAGACGGCGACCGGCAAGTCGGACGCTGGCATGTGGATGGAAGCCGCGAGTCCGAGTACAATTATACATTGATACGTACAACACGGAAGAGCAAATACTTAATACATAATGAAAGGTATTATATAAGTTAGAATTGTAATTGGATTATATTTTTATGTTAATCAATTTACCTAAGGATATACATTGATACTCCATCCGCTCCAAATTATAATTCATTTGACTTTTTTTGACCCCAAGTTTGGTCACTCGACTTATTCAAAATATTTGTGCAAACATAGTCAAGTCATTCTCGAAGAACTTTTGTTAATAAAGCAAGCCACAACAAAAGACGTAATATTTTGCACAAATTTTTGAATAAGACGAGTGGTGAAACTTGGGATAAAAAAAGTCAAACTAACTATAATTTGGAACGGATTTAGTATGTATTACACGGAGGTAATTTTAAGTGGCAAACCTTACTTTTGGATTTCTATTATATTTGCTAATCACAAATTAAAATTTATTTATATAATGTTTTAGTTTGCCCTTACATATTTATCTTTATATGATTGATCTTTATAAACTTCGCCACACCTAAAAATCATTCCTGCCTCCACCGCCTCCTTTTGTGCTCTTTTTTTATATGTTTTAAGTTTGATGGACATTTCGAAACAGTTTGATGCACATCCTATATAACTATAATATAAGGTGACGGTGGAACAACAAATCAGATAGGGTGGCACGTTTTGTGGCTCGACGTATATAATTTCCCTTTTTCTTGAACGAAAATCGATAAATAAAAAAATAAGGACAACAAGAAAACTCAAATCATATTACTACAAAATGTATTGAAAACAAAGAACCGGTTGTGACAAAAAAAAAAGAAGAAGACTCATGCATAGGATACACTAGAAGGACACACCGCAGGTTGCTATAAAGATGCATGAGTAATGTTGGAGCACTATTTAATAAATTAAATAGAACATATATGACTGTGATGGCTGGTTTTACGGAACCCCCATTTTATAACATGTGAGGTTAATCTTTGCATTACATATAGACTCAAGTGGTGTTTCAAAAATCAGGTGACAAACCTTTTAAAAATGTTTGAAAAATGCTAACTAAGACATAAAGATGTTGATCAACCTGTGGAAGATCATTTGGACTTATCATGTTTGAAAAAGGTTTAAAAAACAAAGTGTGTGCACTATTTTTAGGGTCTCTGGAACTCTTCCGTGGTGCACTGGAGAGATGCACCAGAGAATCCCAAAAGGGCTCGACTCGTGCTGAGTTTGAATGTCAAAGCCGTATTTCCAGTGCTACATCGGAGATGTGGTACAATGCACATATACAGGGCACCAAAGTTCAAAAAAGTACACTGGAACTCTCCGGTGGAGCAACAGAGAGATGCACCAAAGAGTGAGTCCAAGGAGGGCATTTTGGTGCATGTTTCAGGTTTAACATGCACTAGAATTCACCAAAGTTTAGAAAAGTGCAGGTTGAGCAAACCCTAACTATCAGAATTCATTAGAATTCTCGTGTGCTCACACTATAGAATGCACTAGAGTTTTCAACGGTAGTTCTTCACAGTGCATGTGATCGTTTGACGATCTCTCTGGTGGTGCACTTCAGTGTACACCGGAGCTATCCGTGCTCACAAAAATTGCCCAATAAGAATAAGAGCATAGCAGCTAGTTCAGTGTGTAGGGCTCTATATACTTGCCTTTGTCCGAGCATGTTAGTACTCTTGGACCCTTCACAAGCCTCATATATACACATAATACAATAGCACACTTAGAACTCCTCAACTCACATACTTGATTGGGATTTCATCATTTGAGTGTGAGATCAAGATTCTAGTACGTTGCATTGAGTGATTTTATTGAGTGGCACTAGAAGATTGTTGAGCAAGCAGGTTTTCTTATTACTTTTGGTGGTTGCCACCACTCATCGGCTTGGAGTTTGCAGACTCCGTGAAGCACAAGAAGATCGTGTTGGTGCTCCGAAGAAGGATTTGTGAGGGCTATTGTGCTCATCCCCATCGAAGCAGGCGAAGAGCAACTCTAGTGTAAAGATGTATTGAGTAGCGCCTTGTTGTTCGATCCAGCTCAAGATCAAGTGCTCTAGGTACCGAGACAACCTTATAGGATTGGAAGCTTTATAGAGGAGTGGTGAACCAAGAGCTCACCTCAACTTAAGCTTGATAAAATTGATGGTACTTAAAAATGTTAAGCTATCAATGCCCATAACTAAGGATGCAAAAGAATTCACGCAGAGAAGCTTAAAGAACATTGTCACTCAGATATTGCTGACAAAGTGATAAGTCTGTTGTTGTGAGTCTCGTGGGTGAGTTGATGACCATGAAATTTAATTGGTCACTTGCCATTCATAGTCATGTAACGAATATAATAAACATTGTCGTAAAGTTGAAATCCATAGGCATGAAGTGGAGTACCACTTTTGGTGTAATTTGCTAGGCTCTCTCCTCCTAAATTTGGCCTGTTCCAAGTAAGTTATAACACATTTAAATATAAATGAAACATCCAAGAATCCAAAGCAATGTTGATTAAGGAGGATGGGTAGGGGCGGAGGGAAGGGGCTACGGGGCCTGGCACCCTCCAACCTTTTGGGTGCTCAATATAACCTCTCTTATTAGCTAACAAATAATGATAATAACTAACTACTACTTTATTTGTTTGTCCTCTTCTGTTTCTGTTAAGCCTTAGTGACATCTATGGTTTATGACTAATGTCTATGTTATCTTCTTCCTCTATTTTGCTCTTTTATTATTGTTGTGCTTTTTTTCTACACAATATCCTAGTTGTCCTGCACGGTAGATGATCAATTAGCTAGCAAGTGATGCTAACTAGTCCTTGTTTTTGTTATTTTCCCTCTTTGTCAACCTCCAATGACATCTATATGCTTTAGGATTATCTTTCTTTTATATTCTTTATCTGTTTCATTCATGTTCTTACAATGATCTTTTGCCTATAAATTAGATTAGTGGGATGAAGATTAGAGGCTTAGGGCTAATTTTTTCTCCCGATCACTATAATTTTCAATATCATTTTAGATTGTAGTTTTCTTTTGTATCGCAAAACAAATATTGATTTGGTTATTAACTATACTCTTGTCAACTCAATAAATATACGTGTGCACATATTTTATGATGTGTGATTATCGTGGGCATTATCAACCCTAAACACCCTACCCCGCCCCCGCCCCCACCCCACCCCACATGCTTAAATCCTAACTCCACCCCTAAGAATGGGAGATTAAAGAAAAATGGGGTTCATTCTGCTCATCTCATGATGGATAATGGCACTATGAAAGCTCTAGTTTGGTTTTGGTGAATTGATGAAATCCTAAGTGCTAACCTAGTTTATCATAGTGTTCATGAGATAGGTAGCACATTCCAAGTGGCGAAGCAAATGAAGATTGTAACATGATGACGGTGATGCCATTGTGATGATCAAGTGCTTGGACTTGAAAAGAAGAAAGAGAAAAATAAAGACTCAAGGCAAAGGTATAAGTGGTAGGAGCCATTTTGTTTCGGTGATCAAGACACTTAGCGAGTCTGATCACATTTAGGTTCGATAGTCGTACTATCAAGAGGGGTGAAACTCATCGAAATACGGTTATCAAAGTGTCACTAGATACTCTAACTCATTGCATTTGCATTTAGGATCTAGTGGAGTGCTAACACCCTTGAAAAATGTTTGTGAAAATATGCTAACACACATGCACAAAGGTGATACACATTGTGTTTAGCACTTGGGAGCAAGGGTTCGAAACTTCACCGGCGCCCTATACAGAAAAGACAGGGTTTCACATAGTAGACCAGACGCTGGCCTCAACTGGACCGGCACGTCCGGTCAGTAGAAGCAGTAAAGACGCTAGCGTCGGTCTTCGACCGGACGCTGAGTGGGTGTGTCCGATCCCACTAATGTGGCAGCACAGAGAAGAAGAGAAAGGACCAAACGCTGGTGTTGCATCCGATCGTGACCGACCGGACACGTCCGGTCACGAATTTCCACCTCTGGAAGCTTACTGGAAATGACCGGACGCTGGGGTCCTATGTCCAGTCGGACGTGATCGGATGCGTCCAGTCACGAGTGGAACCTTACTAGAAATGATCGGACGCTGGGGTCCTGCGTCCGGTCACTTTGAGCAGTGCATTCGGTCACTACTTAAATATACTGATGACCGTTGAGATCGGACGATCAGTGTTTGAAGCCGATGACACGTGGCAAGCATCGGGCGACCGAACGCTGGGGTCCTACGTCCGGTTAATATGACCGGAGCATTTGGTCACCCCGAGCAGTGTCTAGTGAAGGGGTACAACGACTCTATTTCGTGGGGGCTTCTATTTAAGCCTCGTGAACGGCTCAAGCTCACCCTCTTAGCCATTTGCATTGACATAGCAACCTTGTGAGCTTAGCCAAAGCCCTTCCACTCATCTCCATCATAGATTTAACATATTCATGAGATTGGGAGTAAATCCAAGTGCATTGCTTGAGTGTTTGCATCTAGAGGCACTTGGTGTTCGTGTTTCACTGTGGGATTCGCTTGTTACTCTTGGTGGTTGCCGCCATCTAGACGGCTTGGAGCAGCGAGGATCATCGAGCAGAGGTTGGTGATTGTCTCTGGCTCTGATCGTGGTGATTGTGAGGGGTTCTTGACCTTTTTCCAGCGGAGAGCCAAAAGATACTCTAGTAAATTGCTCGTGGCTTGTGCGATCCTCATCTTGTGTTGGTTGTGCGACACCCTATTGAGGGTTTGGCGGGTGATGCCAATCAGATCGTGAACCTCCAAGTGAGTGAATCGCCACAACGAGGACTAGCTTGCCGGCAAACAAGTGAACCTCGGTAAAAATCATTGTCATCAATTGGTTTCGAGGTGATTGGTCTTCATTCTTATGATTGATTGGTTCATCCCTCGACTCGGCGATATAACTATCTTACTCACTCTCTTTACATTATTGCAAACTAATTACCAAGCTCTTTAGTGTAGCTAGTTGTGAGAGCTTGTTAGTTTGGTTAGTGTGGCTCTTTAGTTAGCCTTTGAGAGCACACTAACTTAGTGTAGTGACATAGCCATTATATGGATAGAAACTATAGAAACTAGAATTGTGGTAGTTGGCTTGTATTTTTAGTAGGCTAGCGCAATATTTGTTTCACCTCATAATTGTCTAACCGGTTTGTTAAGTGTTGTTGTAGAAATCATTAATAGGCTATTCACCCCCTCTAGCCATTAGGACCTTACACACTATTAGGCAGGCAAAATTAGAGAATAAAGGAAAGAAGGTGAAGAATCCATTTCGCGTTAGTGAGGGACAAATTCATAAAAAAGTTGAGATGACATTTCTGCAAGCAAACTTACCATTCCAAGAAGGATTACCCAAAGAATAAGATATTGTTTAAAAAACTATACATTTATATTTTTATATGCACAAAATCAAATTTTGTTGAAGTTCCTAACAATACCTTGTGACTAGATTCCTGTCGTACTACTCATGTTTCACATATCATGCGGAGATTCACAAAAATGAAACACAGAAGCACGAATGTCAAAGAAGTATGGATCACCGAAATAAAGGGAAAACAACTAAAAACAGTCAGGTATTAAATAGAAAATTGTTAGCTTATATTATTTATTTGTTTATTGGTTTAGTTTTACTAAATCCAAATAACTTCTAAATTTTACAAAGTTTTTAAAGAAAAAAATCTCCCAACATCCACAACATCAAATTAGTTTTATTATTTTTTTCATAAAATATGTCTTAATAGTGTATTTATTTAAGGGAAAATTGGTTCTATACCATCGAAAGATCACGACATTCGGAAAATACCATCGAAAGTTTGCCGTTACGTAAAATACCATTGAAAATAATAATCCGTTCCGAAATCTAGCATTCTGTTAACAGGTTGTCAACGGCGTCCACCTCACGCTCACTGCACTTCACTGAAAGAGGATGGTCCCACTCGTCATCCTCTTCCCACCCTCTCACCAATCTCCTTGGCATGCTGTGGCAGCTGCTGCACGCGGTGCAGTACCGCTCCACCACCGAGCGCCTACGCCAGAGCGTCAAGCCGTCGCTGCCGCTCTTCCAGGGCCTCGGCCCGCACACCCAGCACTCGGTACGGGAGCTCGGCGAGCTCGCGCCGTGGCGCGGGTCAGGGAGGCGCTCGACATGGCCCGCCGCGCCGACGTGTCCCCGCGCTGTGCAGCTGTCGCGCCGGATGGAGTCGGCCGACTGCGGCATCGATATCACGCGCTGGCTAGAGCACCACGCTCCCGCACACGTCATCGGCGGCGTGCGCAAGCTCCGTGACGAGGCCGACGCGCGCATCGGCTGCGTCGAGGAGATGGAGGCGCCGCTCGCCAAGGCCGCCGGAGTCCACCAGCCCATGCGCGAGCTCCTCGAGATGTGCCACGGTGACTACACCACTGACCCGAACCGCCGCTCGTCGAGCCACGCGAGGCACCCTTCGGGGTCCTCGTCCTTGTCGTCGCTGCCTTTCAGCGACTCGCCGATGGCGAGGAACAGCGGGCCAACTAGCCAGGCGCGGAGAGGTAGAATGACTCGAGGTCGTCGAACAAGAACCGTGTCACTGTCACCGGGACCTCGTCCACGGTGAGCGTGATGCTCTCCGGGAACCCTAGGACGCGGAAGGGGGCGCCATCCTGGATGCTCTCGGTCGGGGGCGGCCTGCAGGTCGCGAGGGAAAAGCAGAGCGCCAGGGAGAAGGCAGACAGCAGCGCGAGCAACGGCGCGAGGAGGGAGGCCAGGTTCTTCCATTTCGACTTTCGTGTTGACGGCCGCCCCAGCTGCCCATGCGATCTTCCATTTTGACTTTCGTTTGGACACCGACAGCCCGTTCTTCGGCCGCTTCGCCCGGGCTTCCAGGCATGACACTTGGCGCCGCGCCGCCCTCGAGAGCAACGCCCGGCAGGCGAGGAGGCTCGCCAAGGCCCTCGGCAAGCTGAGCGGGGCCGCCGCCCCCGCCGCCGCCGCCACCGACATCGCGGCGGCCGACGTGACCATCTCCCCGTACACCCACCAGGGCCACTGCCTGACCGTGGGCGTGGGCACGCCGCCGCAGCCCAGCAAGGTGATCCTGGACTTGGGCAGCGACCTCCTCTGGACGCAGTGCAGCCTGGTTGGCCCCACCGCGAAGTAGCTGGAGCCCGTGTTCAACGCCGCCAGGTCGTCCTCCTTCTCCGTCCTGCCCTGCAACAGCAAGCCGTGCGAGGAGGGCACGTTCACCAACAAGACCTGCACCGACCGCAAGTGCGCGTACGAGAACTACTACGGTATCATGACGGCCACCGGCGTGCTCGCGACCGAGACCTTCACCTTCGGGACGCACCACAACGTCTCCGCCAACCTCACCTTCGGCTGCGGCAAGCTCGCCAACGGCACCATAGCTGAAGCGTCCGGCATCCTGGGCCTGTCTCCGGGCCCCCTGTCCATGCTGAAGCAGCTGGCCATCACCAAGTTCTCCTACTGCCTCACCCCCTTCGCCGACCGCAAGACCAGCCCGGTGATGTTCGGCGCCATGGCCGACCTGGGCAAGTACAAGACCACGGGGAAGGTGCAGACGATCCTGCTGCTGAAGAACCCTGTGGAGGACATCTACTACTACGTGCCCATGGTGGGGATCTCGTTCGGGAGCAAGCGGCTGGACGCCTGGACGTGCCGGAGGACGCCCTTGCGATAAAGCCCGACGGCACCGGCGGCACGGTCCTCGACTCGGCGACCACGCTGGCGTACCTCGTGGAGCCGGCGTTCAAGGAGCTGAAGAAGGCCGTGATGGAAGGCATCAAGCTGCCGGTGGCGAACCAGAGTGTCGACGACTACCCGGTGTGCTTCGAGCTGCCGCGTGGCACGTCCATGGAAAAGGTGCAGGCGCCGCCGCTGGTGCTGCACTTCGACGGCGACGCAGCGCAAATGCGAGGTTGCCTGGGGTTGTGACCACCGTGACGCAGAGTTCACGGAGCTATCTCAAAACGTGACGGAATGTGACGGAATGGTATTTTTCAGAAACGGTTCATTCTTTCGATGTTATTTCACGCATGGACAGATTTTCGATGGTATTTTCCGGATAGCGTGATCTTTCGGTGCTATAGAACTAATTTTCCCTTTATTTAAACTAGTATATGTTATTTTCTAAGAATTGATCAGATTATTTTGACTTTCAACAAAATTAAAATAACATGTAATTTGGAAGTTGGGATAATACATATCCAAAATATTGCCCGTATATAAGAACATCTGTCGCTTTTTTTTAGTTTTTTTTTTTTTTTTTTTTTTTGAAGAACATCTATCGCTTGTGAGTTGCCAGAAATGCAAACTGGGGGCCCAGCAAACCCAACTCAATATTCAGCCTAGTTCATCTTCCACCTCTGGCTCATCCCAACCCAACAAAAGATGTTTCTTCCTCGTAAGCTTCTCCAATGGCGGCGCCCCGCTCAGGATGCCCAGGCCCTAGGAGGCCGCCTCCTGCGCTCCTCCTCATCCCTCTCCGACCCCGATGACGACCCTCCGTTCACGTGGATCCCTAAGCACCCTTCTCGGGCGCCATCGACGCCGACGCCGCCGCCGAAGCCCAAGGCTCTGGCAGGCAAGATCGGGCCCGACGAGCCAGCGCACTCCGACCTTCCGTTCG
Source organism: Miscanthus floridulus (assembly GCF_019320115.1). Classification (NCBI taxonomy): domain Eukaryota; kingdom Viridiplantae; phylum Streptophyta; class Magnoliopsida; order Poales; family Poaceae; genus Miscanthus; species Miscanthus floridulus. Next base: position 5,986 of record NW_027097066.1, on the reverse strand, counting down.
ACTTCCGGTACTCGTACTCGGAGACGGACCCAGCGTGGAGGCCTATCGGGTTCCGCGAGCCCACCCGATTCTCGCCCTTCGGACCCGGCCGCCTCGACCGCCCATGGGACGGCGCAGCCGCAGCACGCGTCGGCGAGGATGCCAGTGGCGACGAGAGGAGCCGGGAGGAGGTTCTCGGCGAACCTCTGTCGGAGGAGGAGGTGGCGGCGCTTGTGGAGAGGTTCCGGCACAGTGATTGCTCACGGCAGATCAATCTGGGTGAGTTTGTTATTTCTGATGCTCCCAGTACCCGAATGGCATCAATTTCTGATGCTTTATGTTATTTCAAATCCTACTGATGAGCATGAGTAGTTGTTTGATTAGGCACAGTCAGGTACCATTTTCGTGAAATGGGCTGAAACCTTGCAAAAAAAGAGTGCTTCACTTGCAACATAGTTTGGATTGGTTCTGAAAGGTTTCTCATGTAATCCAACTGCTCCCCATGTTTGTAGGTGTTTGGAAAGTTGATGCCTTAAGAAGTAGGATTCAGTTTTTGGTGTGAAATGGGTGAAGAAATTCATTGTTCTTGGCATATGGAGAAAATGGTCTTTGGTCACTGTTTCTCATCTCTTGAGTGGAAAAGATCAAATTTTGTAGTATATTTCCTAGATTTTGGTATGTTTGGATCATATATTTGGCATTCTGATGAACAGTTTGCATTAAAATCATAGTAAAGAACTACATCTGATTCCACATTGTAGGTTGAATCCCATGTGTTGTGTTGCATCGAAAGAATGTTGTTCTTCAGAATATACTGTTGCACCATTATATCTGAATTTCGTCTAGGTTATGTATCTCGGCTCACGGGGACATTCCATTTGGGGCGATAGAAAAAATTACATGCCCTGGTATAAATATGTTGTTTCATGCTCTCAGGGAAAGGTGGGGTAACACACAATATGCTTGATGACATTCACAACCATTGGAAACGTGCAGAAGCTGTGAGGATCAAATGCCTGGGAGTGCCAACACTCGACATGGACAACATTTGCTTCCATTTTGAGGTCATAATATGGTACTACAAGCTTGAGAATACTAGGATTTGTACTCTTCTCTCAGTGTCTGTGTCATGTCCTCATGCGAGTGCACATTGTGCAGGATAAAACAGGTGGCAAAGTCATATACTGCAGCATAAACATCATCATCCTGTATCGTGGTCAGAACTATGACCCAAAAAGAAGGCCTGATATACCATTGATGTTGTGGAAACCATTAGCTCCTATCTATCCTAAGCTTGTGCAAAATGTTGCTGAAGGGTTGACTTTCGAGGAAACAAAAGAATTGAGGAACAGAGGATTAAATTCTCCACCACTTACAAAACTGAGTAAGTTGGAACATTATTTTATAGCATTTGGATTATATGGGCTCTCTTGGCCATCACATAGTTATGTTGTCAAGCTATTTGTTTCATCAAAGAGTTTTTCTGTGTTGTGCAGCTAGGAATGGTGTCTATGTTAATGTTGTTGATAAAGTGAGAGAAGCATTTAAGACTGTGGAAGTTGTCCGGCTAGATTGCACTCATGTTGGGACTAGTGACTGCAAGAAAATTGGTGTGAAGCTGAGGGTATGCTCTCATGCTTTTTCTTCTGTGTGTAACTGTGTATGCATGTAGCCATTTTGACTCTCTTGCTCCCTATATTACTCATTGTTGCTTCATTTATCAGTCTATTTTCTTTAACCTACGTTGTGTTTAGATTCTAGAAACACTACTGTGAGCTGTCTTGCTCCTTAGCTGAGAAGCAATTGCAGAAGTAGCAGCCTGATGATTCTTTGACTTTTTTGTTAATTTTACAGGATTTGGTTCCATGTATTCCCATATTGTTTAAAGATGAACAAATCATACTATGGAGAGGGAAGGTTCGTCAAGAGCATTCTGTTTCAGCACAATGCAGTTCCAGACCACAATGATGCATGCATCTGCTGTATATCCAGAGGGTTATTTACCCTGCCATATTGATGACTTCCCTTCCACTAAATGCGATCACTGAAAATCACATGCTATATAATCAACTGCAGTGAATGATCAGGTGGGTCATCCACATTTTCTTGCTGTTGGTTTGTTGCAACTTGCAAATGATGGCTTGCTGCGAAAGAGGAGGATGCTATTCTGCTTGGGTGCAGAGCAATGCAATTCACACAGCTTTGATCAGCAGCAGCTGCCGTATAGACTAGAAATTTCTGCAGCTAGGATCAATGGTGGTTCCTGCTGAGAGATCTGTATCGTCAGTCTTGCATCCTTTGGCCTCTACTGCTTTGTTCGTGTGACACTTGCTGTTGTTGATGCTTAGGCTATTTAGTTGAAGGGAGGCATTGGAACGATGCCCTTTCGAACAGATGGTGTGTGTAATTCGGCTATCCGAGCCTCGATAAGTTGTTCTTCGGAAAGGCTGGGATACATTGAATCCATTGGAATTGGAGATAAAGTTTGTTTGACATTATTTCAGTATATTGAGTGGATAATTTTGTTCCGTTAGAAAGTATAGAAGTGTTTGTGTATGACTTGGTATTGATTGAGGAAAGACTAACAGGGTGGGTCATCTCAGGCCACTCATTTGAATGTGGCTTGGCTGACTCTGAACTTTCTGAGGAAAAGACAAGAGCTCTGAAATTTCTAGAGCATCCCGCTATGATAACTCAAAAGATTCGCACCACGAAATAGAAATCCTCTTAAATTCCAACCACAAGAAGACTGTTGGCAAAGGAAATTCTTGGAGACAAGGAAAAGCGTGTGAAAATGATCAAATTTTAGACATCACCAATCTTTCTCCTCTGGGAACCTAGCTACAATATTACTACATATAAGATAGCTACAATATTACAACATATAAGATTTACACAAACGAAACAAAGAAAGAAAATGTGTTTTTGATTATGACCCCAAATGACTAAAATTTGTCTGGAGACGTGTTCTCTCTCATATGTAGGTTTCTCTATCAAAAACTATCTTGAACTTGAGCCTTCAATCCCATCAATTGAAACAATAACAACATTTCCTTTGAGAGCAACATTTTTGTGTACCGTCTTAATTAATGTGTATGTACCTGTGTGGTAGCTGTATACTTCTTCTATGTGCATCAGTGCATACCGTCAGTCAGAGCTGATACCCGCTGTCTGTAACAAACCATCATTACCGGCGGTGGTGGCGGCGGCGGCGGCGGCATTTTCAGCGCCGGTGTCCTCCTTCCACGAGGCGTCGGTTTCGTCCCACGACCGCGGGCGGATGCCGGTGCGGAAGTAGACGACCATCTCCAGCGCCTCGAACACCTTGTACCTGTCCAGCAGCCCGTTCCACATGCCACTGACGATGCAGTAGTTGGTGTTGTAGGGCTGGCTGTGGTGCGCGGCGTGCTGCGCGCGCGACACGAGCACGCCGGCGCTCTGCAGCGCCTCTACGCCTGGCGGCAGCCTGCGGCGCTTCTCGTGCGCCCACGCGTGGAACTGCTGGCTGAGCACGACGCACGCCGCGAAGGCACCGACGAACGCGTGCGCTGCGGCGGAAGTCGAACCCGCGGCGGAGAGCACGGCGTCGACGGGGGTCAGGGCGAGCGCGGCGCCGCGCGCGAGCGCGTGCAGGTTGTTACAGGGCTCCCGGAACGTGATGGTGGACGGGTGGCGGTGGTGGCCCTGGAACGCGGCGATCTGGGCGCCGAACACTGGCGTGGAGGCGTCGCCGTAGTTGTCGACGAACCAGTGGTACACGCCCGTGGCGAGGTCCGCGATGGAGTAGGCCGCCAGCGCCGCGGCCAGCGGCTCCGCGGGGGAGCTGGAGCCCGCGGCCACGAGGGAGGCGGATGTGGAGAGGGACGAGAGGATGGCCGCCGTGCCTGCCTAGCGTCCACGCGCGCTGCGGCCATGTCGACCGCAGCTCGTCCCGGTCGGCGCGGGACGGGACGGACAGCGACAGCGGCGGCGACCGGCGGACCGGCTGGAGGTGGCAGCGCGGGGTCAGAGTATACATGGCTTGCCTTGTACGCGTCGACGCGTACGTGACGCGTGGGAGCTCTAGCTGGAGCTACTAGCTGTGGGCTGTATCAAACGGAGACCGACCTCGAGAAAACTGGACTCTCGGGGCCTCGCCGCCTCACACTCAAAGGTGCAGGACTGCTGCAGCCTGCAGGTGTATCAGTGTATGGTTGGGCTTTGCATGGATCATATTATGCAGTTTCGCTGCACGTCTGTGTGGTGTGACCGGGATATACGTGGGGAGATGGAAAGCAGAGAGATGGACAGGCCTGACAGTGACCTGACTGGATCGGAACCAGGAATTTTGAAGAGAGAAAATCGGATGGTTCATAGAAGAGAGATGATGTTTTTTGGCATCGACTTCCATTTCAGTGGTCGATGCTGAGTTTGTTTATAGGTTTATCAAATACTAATGTTAGGATTTAGGGTTACTTAAGATAACCGCTACTAGTGTCGGTGAACGCACATTGAGCAGTGTTCTAAATCACCGGCTAAGCCATCTGGCGATCTACCTCCGAAAAACAGCAGATAGGGCTATAGCTAGAGATAGCTAAATCCTCCTCAAACAGCTATAGCTGGAGATAGCAATATATAGCTATAGCTGAAAAATTAGAACCTTGACATAGAGGCATCTTAGCATCGCCCCGGCAACACGAAAAACAATCCTTCAATCTTCTCTCTCCTTCCCAATCATCTTTTTTATACGTTATGAGTGCTCTCCAAAGGAAGTAGTTTGCTCACATGCTTGATAAGTAAAACATTACTTCCCTGTATTCTAAATTATAAGACGTTTTAATTATGGCTTTTGTAAATATATTATTTTTAATGCATCTAAATATAGTGTCTATCTAAGGGCATAGAAAAAATGTATCTAAAAAAGTCAAAATCTCTTATAATTTGGAATGGAGTGAGTACTCGAGAGCCAGCAAGTTAAAAGGGTTGTGTAAAGGAATACGGAGAAGGAAGTGATTGTTGTTGTCGATGTGTTGTAAGTATTGAAAAGGTATGGACTAAAACAAAAAAAAATGGAGGAGAAGGTATTCATTCAGTTCCGGTCAGAAAAAAGGCATGTGTGCGCGTGTTTGGTCAGAAAAACATCTTTGTTGGACTCGCTCTCTGGTAAAATTAAAGCTCGGGGCGGAATGTGCACACTGGAAATCCATGGTGTACGGTTCAAACAGTCCCAAGTCCCTATGTTCTGAAACTACAGTGGTGTCACCGGGGAGCTCAGGTGCTCATTAAAACAACGCAAACAGCTCCGTTTCAAAACTTAAGCTTAACTTTTGTTGATCTCCCACGGCCACGGATGATCATTACAATTACGCTTAGCTAGCATTTTCAAAAGCATTTTAGAAGGTTGTTTCTTTTCATTTCAATCCGCCACTCAATTCATTTCACCGACCACTTCATAGAAGTCTCAATCTGTTAACCTAATTATGACATCAACCTATATTTGACGCATGAACAGTAAAAATTATTAATATCATCTAGTGTATGAAAGGTTTATTAGTATTTTTATTTACAGTATAATCTTAAATATATCTGTAAAGGCTTTCTTGCCAAAAAAAAAACATCCTACAATAACGAGCAAAACATGACTTGAAAAGAAATATGTTCTCTCTGCTTTTTCCAGAAAAAAGGTTATGCTCAGTTCCCTTTGTCCAAAAAAGAGTGCACTTCCATCCACATGTTAAGTAAAAAAAAAAAAGTTTTGTTTGACCAACTTTTTTACAAAAATATGCTAATATAAAATAAGTATTATATTAAATTAATCATAAAACATGGAATCATAATTGTTGGTACCGTTTTATACTATAAACCTAGTTAGTTTTAAAACAGTTTACCTACAACTAGACGTAGAAGTACACTCTTCCTTCTGCTACCTTTGCTTAAGCTGGGAAAATACCGTATCAGACGAGTGGACAGAAACGGTGGCATTACGTGGCCCCCAGGTGTTTCAAAAAGTTCACGCAGCGAGCTGAAG